>NC_143565.1:93404285-93713571 GCF_054136105.1 Typopeltis vanoorti
TGCTTTTTCTTGATCGTTTCCAAATAACAACTCCACAAATAACAACAACGCACGTTGGTAACAGTGCAGACTATAAGATGGCACGGTTACCAACGTACATTGTTCTGTTACTCACCATTCAGTTATACGAATATATGTCTTTGATTAATTAAATGTTTAGATCAGAATGGCCAAAACTTTTTGGTGGACCATAACTGAAAAATTATTCTTTGTGTAGTGGGAAGTGATTTGCCTTTTTTGTCCTTTAGGGGTTGGAAGAGAAGAATAATGCCAGGATGGCACCTGAGTTACCGGAAGGAGAGTAAACATTCAAAGTATACTTGAAAGGAGAATTGCTTTAACAAAAGCTAAGGCTTTTAACATTTTCATAATCGAACTCTCCTTCCTTTACCAGGATATTTGCGTTGCCATTATTAACAACAAATACTTCTGCATTTTTTTCCACTTTGGTTTCTAATACTTGAAAACGGAAGCATTTTGAATTATGGGCAGTAGTTTAGTTACAAATTGGTGTGGATATCCGTAAGTAGTGGTGATGTTTATATTTTTTTAAGCCAAGAGTATCAGTGGAGTGTTTTTTAAGGACTTTTGTTGTACTTTGATTTTTTTGATCGGATTACTGCTATTTCAGTTTGATTATTCGTGTTTATTATGCTTTGATTTTATGGGATTTTTTTTATCTGCAGTGATGATGTAATTTGTCATACTCGACATGGTTCGTTTTGAATAAGAGTTAATCAAAGAAGATGGTGTGCGAACGGGTAGCAAACACTTGCCTGTGCACAGAGAAAACATCCAGTCCGCTAGTCATAAGCATGGAATGCACATTCCCTTGCATATCTCTTTACTCAGAGCCCCATCCACATATGATCCGCAAGAGTTAGTTAGAAATATTTACTGTAACTAGTAACTAGGCTGCGGAACTGCTTTACTAATATACCCCAGAATAAACGAGGAATGTTGTGCTGGATGCAAGAAGAAGAAGGGAGCGAAAAAACTGGAGATCCTGTTCTAGAGTTGAAACAAAGCGACATCCTTGTTGACGCTTCCAGGAAGGAAGGTACTAGATAGTGGTGATAAAGGTTAGCTACCGCGTAGAGCATTTGATCCTTTCTTTATGTGTAGGAGATGTCTACTTTTATAGCACAATATTTGTGGAACCAACTGGAAATATCGTCCTAATATGCAGGGTCCCAATATTGTCAGAGAAGCGAGGAAAGATGCCAAGACGAGGCTTTCTTCGTTGGGATGATGAGTTTACTTGTCATGGCTTGTAAATCCCGATTAATAAGCATGTATTCGCTTCTTGATGTTTTTTCCTTATCCGAAACTTTTTTTTGGATAGGGAAGGCTGTAAATATTCCTTTGATTATCAAAGACATTTACAGCCTTAAATCTTACACTAAAAGACAGACTGTGTGGAATACAAAGTACAGTTAGGTCCCTATATAACAATATATGGTGTGTGTGTTTAAGGGGGGGGGGGGCGTTATGTTTCCATAACAACATTGGGTTCAGTTTGATGGATTATTTATATATATCTTCAGTAAATAATGTTATGAAATGAGTATTTTTGATAATACATGCACCATATTTCTATTATATGAATATAATAATCCCTCGCATCTTATCTTACCATGTATGCTAACCAAACGGCTTTACAATGCCGTTTGGAGTCGTCTATAATAATCCTTTCATAAAATGTAAAAGCAAATCGAATCCTATCCTGTCCTAATTTACGCTCACGCGTAGATCTACACATTTTGCCGTGTGTAGGTATTCGAATCGAAATCCTACGGAATAGACTGGTTACTTCCTGGAGGTGTCCTATGTCTGTAGAAGCGTCTGTTCAAGGGGCCCGTTTGCCTCTTCTGAGGAACGAAAAATCCCCTAACCTCCCTATGAGACTGGCTTACTAACCTTTCGTCGAAAGAGATCACATAAAGATTCCTCACGTCACTGACGGGAATCGAACCCAGGTCTTTCCGACCCAAGGTCTTCGTCTATACTGACTACGCTACGGAGGTTCAAATCAGATATTTTTTCGTAGCTAAAAATAGAGGGTAGAAACGTATGGTACACTAACTTTTCAAGTCATTTCAGTCCTCCAATAAGCAAGGTGGTTTTATTCTAGACGATGAAATTCATTTACCACCTAAAGACATCCACATTAATGCTACAGTGGGACTTGAATCCATGCCAGTTACCTGCAAAAAGAAAAGCCAATCACTCAACTAACCAACCAAACTTGAGTTAATCTGGTTCTCACCTGTTTCTACGTTGATTGACCATAAATTCTTTGCATTTTCTGTGAATAGATTGTCATAGTTGAATCTGAACTAAGCATATTAATCAAATGAATATAATTTCCCATTTATGTGCATGGGAATGAATTATTCATACATTTTGTATGAATAATAAGTTACTTTGTAATCTCTCAGTTTTTATTGAAGCATCAACTAATTTTGAGTAGTAGGCGTGTCCCACTGAAGAAAGTTTGATACGTGATACTTCATCCCTTTTCATATCTCTCTTTATCTATCTATCTATCTTTTTCTCTCTTATCACCACTGAATTAATTGAAAATTGCAAATTCTTCAAGTACCAAACTCTCCATTGACTTAAAGCTATGCGATAATACGAAGCAAGTACAGCTGCAATTTAATTATACTAAAATGCATCCACAAGAAGCACCTTCTATCAAACTATGTCTTATATCTTGTAGTCATTTGAATTATCAATTTCGAATACTGACAGTCTCAGTAATTTTATTCTTCTGTGACACGTACGAATATTTTTGTCAACAATTAACGCATAAACTTTACATAAGTGAGGCATGTAAATTTAGGCATCCTGCCTGCCAATCATGTGTATACGTATTTCCCACACAATCTTTACCTGGAGACCTCAGGAACTTGCACTTACTCTCAAATAGTGTTATAGTTTACTGAACTATCAATCTGTATAGAGTTCTGCTTATTAATTTCTTGTATTATTTTACGCATAGGCTAAATAAAATAAATAAACCGCGTAGGTTCGTGATTATTAATATAAATATTGCTAACATTAATATTTTTATTAACCTTTATTTATGATTCATTGTGTGGCTCAGATAAAAATCTAATTTGTTGTATAATACCAAACCAGATCCATTTCTACTACTCTGAAATCTAGAGTTTGCATCAAATATAACTATAGACTATTTTGTACATAAAATGACGCTACAAAAATTATAGAATATAGTATGTGCTTTTTATATTTCTATTACAAATATAAATGATTTATATATAAAATCAGAGAATATAGAGTACTTTATAAAAAACATCATGTTCGTTTTATTAAATTAGCGAAATGAAAATTTTAAATTCAGACTATGAATAGAATATGATCACACACCATTTATTTTTATACATATTTAATGATATATTCAATTTTTACATTTCGTAATATTTGGGCTGTAAATGCTGTAATTATAATTAAACAGTCTTACCGTTTTGGATATATTTGATTTTTTGAAGTTTTAAATTTTGCCCCCATGGGTAGGATGGGATGTGCAACAGACGATGGTTTTTACCCTCTTGGAAATGATTAGGTTAGGTTTTGAAGTTCAGATGTCATCTATGGGCTTTTTTCGAAGTTGGGTCGAATTACGGTAGCAATGTTCTCTCAAAAGATGTCGTTACTCGTATGAATACTAGCATCAACACGTGACCGGTAGGACAATCAAACAAAATGGCCGAGGCACGATTGTCGTTCGAGGAATGCAAGACCATTACCATTCTTCTTCGAAGGTTCTGTTACTGGTCAAGTCAGTGGTTAAATTCTAAACGAATAAGCTCCGGGGCCCCTGAAGTAGGTATCATACATGTGAGGCTATTGCTATAGTGTCGCAACATTTTTTAAAAAATTTTATTTATTTATTTATTCTGGTGGAATTAAAACCATCAGGCCTTCTCTTCCACACCACAAGAAACATTAAGTACAAATACAAATTAATATAATAGTTTTAACATATTAAAAGATAATTTAATTTAAGATAGACAAACATATGCGTTTAATCATATCAGTAAATTAAATTTGAAATATAACTAGTGAAATGTACAGGAAAGTGCCCAAAATTACCGGGGCTTACTCTTAGTTAACAGTTGCAGGAGGTCTACAATAGTTTCCACAAGGCTTCCTTGGATTTGTCTGTCTCTGCATCAAGTCTCTTTTTACAATAAGCAAGGGCAACGTTTCTTCCTTGGGACATCCAGCGTTTAACATATGGAAGAGGATCCCACTGGGAAATTGGTGGACCACAACTATTTACCGTCAGTAAAGATGAGACATTTTCAACCATGAGGGCATTTGTTGTTGATGTCACAATATTGTTCATAATGCTGAAACTCCCGCTTGCACTCTGCAGTACTCACTGGTACTGTTTCAACACACTTCAGGAGTTCCTTCATGGCGTCTGACACATGCTTACCTCCACTGTGCTTAAAATCCACTGTGCTATAAGACTGAATGACCTCACGATAACACAGAGAAAACGAATCACACAGATCTTTCAATTCTTGTTCACCATAGTCCACGGCAATATCGTCAGGCCAATACTCAGGTGAAACTACTTTCGTTATTTCTGAGTACTTTGTGTCCTTATCTGTCATGTACCGACTTGGCAAATTTGTGATTATGCTCTCATAAACGTGTCCTTTATTTATTTCCATTGTGTTCTTCCTACCCCCAAATACTTTCAAGGGAACTCCTTTTGAATTGATTTGCTTCTATAGCTTTCTGAACTTCCTTCCAGCAGATACCTCCTCTCTCTCTCTCTCTCTCTCTCTCTCTCTCTCTCTCTCTCTCTCTCTCTCTCTCTTTGTGACCTTTAAATACTTCTGTGCAGGAGTTGGTTTGTTCTAGGTAACGTCACAGTTTGTTTTTGCAAAGGTTCTGAGAGGCTAGAAAGCTCAGATAACGCATCAATCGTTATTCCTAAATTGCTTATGAAGTAAGTTTCTTCAACTTTACCAGCTAGCCCTTGAAATATTGTTCGTTCTTCACTATCTCGATTTCCATCGTGAACTACGTGTGTAAAGAAACTGTGCAATGATGCATAGTTACTCCAAATAGAATTCCCAGCCCGAAACCTTGATGCAACCCAACGAGTTGACATCTTTCCCACTTTGGTGAGACTGCAGATTTTCTTAGTTCACGTAAGTTCTTTGGAGACATACTAAAAGTTGAATATACCTTATCAAGAAACACCACAAAATGATTTGTTGTCGTAACGTCTTTCACTGAATCGTGCACAGCAAGTTCTAAGCGATGGTTTATACAGTGCCATGTTAAAATTGTTGTTAAATCTTCATCAATGTTGCCAAACCTGCTCGTTTCCCTAGCACAACTGAGGCCCCTTCCGCACATAATCCAATTAGAATATCCTGCAGGATTTCTTTTTTTTCAGACCGTGCTTTTCAAGACACTTCATAAATGAGTTCTTGTTGTCCATTGATCAATTAATTTTGGGTGATCTATAAAATGATGATTATGCTTTGCGATGTGATACGCAATGTGAAACACAAGGCACGTGATTTCGTGAGCTAAAGAGCTCTGTTCGTCTACAATGTGTCTCAATGAATTCTCACTTTTACTTCTTATAATTGCTTCTGCACTTTTGTGAGATTTGGTATCTTATGTTCGTAAATTTTCTTTCTGAGTTGCTTTTGTTGGCATTGTTTACACCAGGGATCGCAAACCGGCGGCCCACGGGCCGGATACGGCCCGCGAAGGCTTCGTATCCTGACCGCGACCTTAATGATTTATTTTCTAAAAATCAATGTTTCTAACATCCTGCAGGGATTAAAACAGAAAAAAAATTCAAACTTCTAAATGTTTTATGACAGCTTTTAACAAAAGTAAAACATATTACTACAATTCTTTGTACGATGTTTCTATCATCAAATGTTGGCAAACGCTGAATGGTTACCATTGTAATATGATAGTGTGTTAATAAAAAGTTACCTCAATAACTTTGTGAAGAACTTGCGCCTAGAGTCTGTACCTCTGCACATGTTATACACCCCCAAACCTCCGTCCTTACAAAATAACTCATCGTATTTACCTTTGAATGCTATCCACTGGTCGAGTGTCTAGCAAGTCGGCAAATCTCTCCTTTCGTTCAACGTATTAATATTATCGCATTGCAACTGATTCGTTACAGACCTCTTTCTCTTCAGAAACTACACACAAACTGTCATTACAAACTCGTTTTGTATTATCACTGTCATCCGAGCTATTTTTCCGTTTAAAGAAGCTACCAATGTACTTATCCATATTGAAATGGAGGCCTACATAAACACAAAAATATTACACGATTTTCTTTTGGCTTCTCACAATCACGAACTCTGATAAACAACTGCTAATCTGCTGTTGTTGGTTGCTGACAGTATTGCCAACCAGAAAAGACAACATATCGCTGCAAATCTGTCACAATTCCGCTAAACTACTTTGCAATAATTTGCTTCAATCGCTGTAAGATAACGCATTACAGGAAGCTAAAAACCTCCCCGTCCCTTTCATCACTCGTTCGTAATAAGGCGACTGTCGATATTGACTTTATATACACACATTTAAAACTGTAAACAATTGTTGAATAATAACACAATAATGTAAGCATGATTACCGTAAAGGGAGAAAAGTCACAAAACAGAAAAATGTTCCGGGGCTGGACCCGGACTAAATTTAACCATTGGGTCTATTCTACCTAGACATGCTACGCACATCCATTTTACCAGTCATTCAAGAACTTTATGCGAATGATCAATTTCTCTTCCAACATGATGGCGCACCACCCCACTACCACCGAGACGTGAGAGCTTACTTCGATGAGGGCTTGCCAGGACAATGGATCAGACGAAGAGATGCTATTGAGTTCCCTCCACGTTCTCCTGATTTAACACCCTTGGCCTTCTACCTATGGGGAAACTCTAAAGGATGTAGTGTATCGTAGAAAACCAGCTACACTGGTGGCACTTCGGAAAGAAATTGAAACGGCATGCTCAGCAATCCCACTTGACACTTCGGCCAATGTTGCCCAAGCAGTAATTCGCCTTAATAAGTGTCTGCATACTAATGATAACCACTTTGAGCACCTCGTGTAATTGTAGAAGTCAAAGGTACAGTTGTATTCATCCTTTGATGTCTGTATAAATTTAGTATTACAATTTGTATACGGGTTTTTCTTTTGCTGAAGTGTGTATACATTTTTGACGGACTCTGTATGATATAATACATTCAATCTGAAAATTATACCGATCCACTTTGCGCAAATTATGGTTCATTGGCCATGTAGATAACTTATCCATCGCGAGCTTTCGAATCCTAAATGGGGACGGATAGCTGAGAAGGTCCTGTAGATGGAAAACGAATTTCATCGTCGATATGAGATTATCAACTTCCTTGTTAGAGGCTAGAAATGGCTGAAAAAGGTTGCGTTATGTTTGGTCTCTAGAGTAAGGTTATTTCCCCAGGTTATGTAATCCTCAACCTATCTACAGCAATAATTGTGATATATAAGTTTATGGCTCTTCATAGGGGGTGATACATATTTTAAAATGACGTAATTCTTTTGTTGCGTAACTTTTTTATTTTATTTTTCAGCAAATATAAATAAGAAAACATATTTGGACGTTGAACAATAGATTTTAACGCTGAATCCCGATCTTGGGTCAGATTAAACTATTTCAATATAACAATACCTTGAAAAAACGTCAGACTGGTTGACATATGTGATCATAAACTTTGTATTGTAATATTTTAAACATAAGACTTGAAAGAAAACAAAATAAAAAAATGTATTAATAAGGATGACAATAATTAACATGAATCTCGTGAGTGGCATAAAACTGAAGCTTCCTCCACAGAACCATAAGGTTAAAAAAGATCCCACGTGGCAAAATAACGACCGGCGATTAGCTCTCTTCCATGTACCATACTGACCATTAAGCTACCTTTTGTGTCGTCCCTGGTGATTCCAAAACAACAACTCCCAAAGGTCATTTCTGAGAATGAACCGGCAATAAAATGCGGCACACACACACAGAGATCTCTTTGGTGTCCATTAACAGGCAACAGCAAACAAATCGCACTTTTACGTCCTCACGCGGCCAGGTCATCAGCCATCACCAAAACACTATTTCAGAGAAGGCAGGCGGTAAAAGCGTCTGAGCGTCAATGCTGGATAGAGTGAATGGCGAAGTGTCGAAGATGAATATGCTTTGGGATGATAGTAATGACTACATTTCAGAATTACGAAGAATGGACGTTGCGAAAGAGGTCATTCCCCAAAATGATCTCCATCCTCATCACACCAATTTGCTAGCGGAAAGTTGAAGAGTCTACTAGCAAACTGATGAGGAAGGAAAGGGGCTACAGGAAGACAGAGGAGAGAGAAAATAATGAAAGTAAGAAGGAATAAAATAAACAGGAAATTAAGAATATAACAAAAACTTCTGAGAAGGGGACAAAGAAGTGGACTTATTTGTGACCTGATTTGAACAATATTTCATTGAAACATGAAATATTGTTCCGAATTAAAATTAAAGGTAAAATAATCATAAGGAGAAGGAAAAGAAAAGAAATGCATGTATTATTGTAACTTGCGATGTATATTATAAGTATATATTATACATAAAGAAAAGCAACAGGAAATAAATCCGATTACAAAAAAGAATGTGGTTTGTGCGCTGGAAAAATAAACCCTTGCAGGGCAATTTCTTTATTCAAGCCGCTTAAGGACGGGCATTACAAACTAATGCCATCAAAGCAAAAATTTTGAACATCAATAATAACAGCAAATGCGATCAGAAAGATGAGGCTGTAGAACATCTAATCAGTGCCTGCCGCAAAATAGCTCAAACTGACTATAAATACCACCTTCATAAAGTGGCCAAAATAATTCATTTTCATGTATGCAAAAAATGTGGCTCTCCTATTTCTGATAACTGGTGGCAGCATAAAATAGAGACAGTATTGGAAAACGAAACAGCAAAAATTCTCTGAGACTTTCGAATGCAAACTGATCGGCATTTGGAACACAATAGACCTGACATCACAATTATCGAACATCGACAGCCATGGATTATCGACATCGCAGCACCCAGTGATAACAACAAAGAACTGGAAAAATTACTAAATATCGAGATCTGGCAATCGAAGTTGGCCGACTATGGCTTAAACACACCAAAGTCATCCCAATTATTATCGGTGCAACTTCAAAGAAGCTGTCTAACTATTTACAGCAATTAACCATCAAAGAAGTGACCCCATATGACCTACAAAAAACAGCATTACTTGGAACTGTCCATATTTTACGATGCTACCTGACAGACTATTCTTAGATTCTTGGCCAGAATCTGAATTTCTCTGTATCGTCAGTCAAATTGTTTGAAAAATATCTTGTTTGACTGTGTATCGATTTTGTGAAAAAAAAAAAGGAATAATGATAACAATAATTATAAGCTGCAGCACTTTTCTTTCTCACTTATAGACACATCTATGAGTGACGAAGCTTCATATTAGTCCAGATACAATGAAAATTTAGTGTATTCAGTGTAGATATTCTAAAAAGAAGATATGGTTATGATTTGGCGCTTCCTCAGCAGACACCTCTGAAGGTCTTCTTGTTCAACCAATTTCGATTAAATTTTGAATATAATTATTTATTACGTTGTTTATCCTCAGAGAAGGAAATATTAGGCTAAATGACTACATTCTTGAAGAAGTAAATGATTTTCAGTACGTTGGTTTCGATATCGATACTCTAATTGACCTAATGAAAAGAAAGCACAACGCTTTTCGGTTCCATGAAAGTGTAACTAATATCTGGGAATCCAATCTAATCACTACAAATACCAAACTTCGTCTGTAGAAAACCACCAGTCGAGCCATATTTACATTTGGTGACCAGACATGGAACTACTCCATAGTTAATATCATCAATAGTTTAAGGATAACATGCCTTCGATCAATATTGGGATATACATGGAAAACTCGCATTCCTGATACTGTCATTCTTGAAGAAAGCCAATAAAGACACCCCTTCCCCTGAAAGAAACAACTCCAAAAAAGACAAACTGATGTGGTGGGACTCCAACTTAGACATCCACTTTCACCTACGTTCAGTGTTCTTGCTCTCTAGGCCAACTAATGGACGCAGAGAAAGAGGAAGACCAAGGAAACAATTTTCGCAATACATAAGCAGACTTCTTTTTGAAAATGAGGTTCATGATCCATCTGACATTTGCCATTTGGTACAAAACAGAGCAACCTGGCTCGCTTTCATCTAATAGACTAACTCCATGAGTTTTGCTATATTTCTGTATGTAATTTCGTATTCACGCACCAATAAAGGATAATGGTGATGATCCTCACATGGGAAGCAGTGGCGCACCCAGAGATGGGGGGACCAAGTGGCCCTTGACCCCCCCTTCCCCAAAGAAAAAGAAAATACACTAGAAAAATTTCCAAAAATCTTTTCCTAATTAAAAATTTATTTTTTTTTATTCATGTTGTGTCTTCTATTTCTATACCACTTACGAATTAGCGGTCACATCAGTTGGAATATCCTATAGCTCTCGGGAATCCCGGCAGTTGTGAACACAAGGCGAGCGAAGTAATGCTCGGGCGGACCGAGCTCTACCTCGTTTGCCCGAGCTGAAGTTGTGTTATAAAAAATTTGAAAAACCGTTTCATGCAAAAATGCCATTGAAGCGGTTTCGAAGTGTGACAAAATGATACATCCAAAATCTATAACTTATTAAAATATTTGCAATACTTCCGGTAACATGTATCAGTGAAAGATCATTTTCCACTTGCGCCTTTTAAAAACCTATTTAAGATCTACCATGACACAATCACGATTGAAAGGACTGGCTTTGCTATATATATATATATATATATACAGTATATACAATATATACACACACACACACACACACAGAGAGATCAATGTAACCACGACTGAAATAATACGACTGAGATAGAGTAAGATAGGCTGAGAGTCAGCAGATAGTAGGAGAGGAAATAAAGATAGAGTGCATTTTGGTAGAGTAGGTAAAAGAGGCCTCAGTTGACCTGTTTTAGCGGTTTGCCCCCCAGGGGCGATTCTAAAACGGTCGTTGATTTTTCACTTTAGAAAAAGAAAAAATCCTGAAAAGGAAAACATGTAACGAACAGAAAGTATAACATAAGTATCGAGAAAGCCAAAGGAATGGAAAACTAAATTTAGAGGTGAAGGAAGGATCTGGCCAGAGTGATGCAGCTCACAAGGAACTGCACCGCCTCGCTGTAAGCCTTCGCCGCTCGGGTTCTCCCCCACCTGTGGGATCTAAAAACCAGTGAAGATGAGTACAGAAGACCCACAAGGTAGTTACTGTGTCTTTCTTTTGTTGTGGGCTGTTAATATTCTCTTGGCCACTTCACTTCCCTTGACCATGTCCAGTTTGCAGAGAGCTATAAAAAAACGCCGAAACTGCCTCCTCATCTAAATCCCTAGCTACCTCTACTTGATCAGGGCTGATTTTGTTGATGTCATCCACGAAAAGGTCACCCCCATTTTGCACTGACAACATCAGGTCCGTGCTTCCCTGTAAGGAGGAGTTCAGGTTCTCCTAATTTTGCCATCGCTTCTTTGAATTTATCCGCCACCCCAGGGTTACATCTAATAAGTTGGCTTAGAGTCTCCCCTGCTTTTGCATGAGGGACTTCTGGGTGGGCGGTCTCAGATACTTTAGCTGTTTTTGGTGTTATCAACTCTTCTTCTTGTGGGCTTAATGGCCGCTTGGAAGTGTTGGTATCTGCCTCCTCTTTTCTTCTTCCTTGGCTATATCTATGTTAGTATTTGTGGCTTCTCTTTCTTCGACTGTTTCTTCTGTGTGGTTTTTACTGCTCGTTTCTGTTGTGGAAAATTTTTTTCCCTTGCGGTTTTTCTTGGTTGTCTTAGAGGTGGAGGGGTGGCTTTCTGTAGCATCAGCAATGGAAATGGCACAGCACAGGAAGCCTCTCCATCTTTAAAGGTGGAGAGGCTTCCTGTGCTGTGCCATTTCCATTGCTTGGTGCAGTTGCAGGTGTGATTGCACCTCCCATCCTCTCTGCCAGAGTTCTTGATGGGCATGTGTCCACTTTGTGGTCAATGACCCCACATTTCAGGCAAGCTACCTCACATTTTTCTTGATTGTGGCCTGCTTTGAGGCAGTTTTTGCACTTAACTCTAGGACAGTCTGCCCCAAGGCGAGTGAGGGCACCACATCTGAAACACTGTTTTTTTACGCCAGGGTAGTTAATCATTACTCTGGCAGATCTGATAACAAAGTTGGGAACGGGTGTTTTTATCTCCAGGGAGATAATGACCTCGCCCGACTTCCATTCCGGGTTGTGTGCATCATTTAGGACTTCTACATTATGTTATGTACAACGCCCCATTTCCCGAATATTTCGTGAATAATTTTTTATATCAGTTTCGATATATATTCCAAAGGGAATCTGAGTATTCTAAGTACTTTGGTGATGCTTCCTACCAGAAATGGGACTATTGTTTTACCATTACATTCAAATCCTCCGAGTAGTTTATCTCTCGTTTGTACATTTCGAACGACAACTTGAAAACGGCCACCACCGAACGGAGTAAACCCGAAAATCTAATCAGCACCGACGCTTTGGATGAGGGCTTTGGCCAAACATCGAGGTTATAGGTCAGCTTCAACTTCTATTCCGAGTGTCCGCGTACGCGGCAAAGCCATAGCTGGTGAGGGGCGGCTAGGCTATTCCCACCACTACCAAGTGTTTAATATTTCCCCGGTCCGGGGTTTAGAAAGATCTGTAAATTTCCGTTTAAATATCGTGAACCCCGATTGGACTCGTACCGATATTAACGGTTAAGAACAGATACTACAAGTTGCTCTTAGCCTATCAAGCTGATACGCACAGAGCTAGACTCGGAAGAAACCTTAAGAGAGCAAAAACTCTCCTCCCACTATACAAATACAAAAGGCGAAAGATTATGCCAGATAATGAAGAACGAAGGATGGAAAAAGATAGAAATGTATATATACAAAATAATCACTCGAAGAATTGACAATTGACATTTATTCTTTAAGGGTGAAGCAAAATGCTTTTCATATTCCCCGCTATCTGTCGTGGTTACAATGAGGGTAAAATTTACGAGCAGTTTGCTCGCCCTGAATGGGCATGGAGATTATGTATCGCTATAGGAGGCTAATATAGTTTTTGGTCTTCTATATTTAAATATGTCCGTTGGCTCGTATGCTGCAGCTTGTTGAACCAAATCGTTGGGATGTGTGGACGTCTTTAGAAAAAATTGGAAGCTAAGGATTGTAGATAAGAGAGAATATAGGGAATATTTGTGTCTCTGTGAAGTTGGCTGTTTCTAACATACCACGGGGCGTTCAAAATCATTCTCAAGCACTTGTTCTGCACTCGCTGTATCTTAATAATGTTAGTATTAGAGGTGTGGCTCCAGGCCGGAGAGGCATAGGTGATTATAGGACGAATCGTCATCTGGTATAGCTGCAATTTGATTCTGTTGCTGAGTTTGCTATTTCTATTAATTAGCGGGTAGATCTGGGCTATGGCTTTAGATGCTTTTGCACATGCAGACTTGATATGTTGGTTGAAAGATAGCTTTTTGTCGAGAATCACACCCAGGTAATTTGTTTCTTTCTGCCAGGGAATTTTAGTATTGAATAGTAACACATCTCCTGCAGGAGACATTGGCCTTTTTGAGAAAAGAACCGCTGAGCTTTTCAGGGGGTTGCCTTCCAATCTCCACTTGGAGAACCAACCCTCCAGCTTTAGAAGATTTTCTTGAAGCTTTCTGGTAACGTAGTGGGGTCTGAGAGATCTGGTTAGTATTGCCGTATCGTCCGCATACAGTGCTAAAATGGAAGTCATCGGATTGTGTGGGATGTCTGACATGTATACAGAAAACAGCAATGGAGCCAGTAGAGATCCCTGCGGCACTCCAGCAAAGATATGGCGCTGGGACGATGTAGAACCGTTAATTTTAACTTGCATTGATCTATTCTGAAGATATGAACGGATTAGATGAACCATTTTTAGTGAGATACCGGCTGAGATAAGTTTGTGCAGGAGTCCAAAATGCCAGATTTTGTCAAATGCTTTAGATAGGTCTAGGAAAACAGTTCCTGTGCACTGGCGCCAGTTGTAGCTGGTGGTGATATATTCCACAATTCTGTGGATTTGCTGGGTAGTACTATGGTGTTGTCGAAAACCAAACTGTTCTTTAGGGAGGATGTTTAGGTCATTTACTGAGGTTTGGAGTCGTGAGAGGATGACCTTCTCTGCAACCTTACCCAGATTGGAGATGAGACTGATTGGACGATAATTCTGCGGTAAGTGTGGGTCTTTGCCTGTCTTATGTATAGGAATCACATCAGCCATTTTCCAGCTGGAAGGAAAATAATGAAGTCTTAAGATTGCATTTATTATACTGGTCAGATGCACTATAGCTTTCCGAGGCAGCAGCTTGATCACCCTGTTTGAGATGCTGTCTGGTCCAAGAGCTTTATTGTTCTTAAGTTTTTTAATAATATCATATAATTCAACAGGTGATGCGGGTGCAATATGATCAGCACTGGTATCCGGGAGATTTAGTGCATGCCTAACCTGTCTGTGGATTTTGTACAGATGATTGAAATCAATGTTGTTATAAGAAGGTTTGCACTGATCCTCAAGATTTTTAAGTATGGCTTCTGCCTTATCTGCATCTGTGTGGACTAGGCCCTGGTTTGAGATTATAGGGGGGAGGGATCTGTTTTTATTTTGGATGTTTCTCAGTAGGCCCCAGATAGAGTGATCAATAGGTGAGATAGAGGCTAACTTTTATCCCAAACTTCGTTTCTATGTGTTAAGGGGATAAAATCCCTTATTGTTTATCAGCCAGTAAGCGAAACTAAGATCGAAAACTACGATCTGTAACGTTTCATGCCGACGAACTGTCAGCGTATCCAAGCGTAAGTGACCACTTGGTAGTGCCACACCACGGCAACTCGTTTCTGTGTTTTAAGTGCATCTCTTACTGCTCCATTCAATCTGTTAAGCACTGTCTTATCCTGAGGTGCGCGAGTGTTATGAAATCTCTTCCTAGCTCTGCTCTTCTCTCTGATCAGGTCCATAATGTCCTCAGGCAAACGAACAGGCTTGGGAACAGGTTTCTGGAAGGTTGCAACATTATAGCGGACTTAATCTGTTGGGTGAGGCTAGTCACTGCAGATTCCACATCTTCTGGTGTGCATATGTGAGGGACGGGTCCTATTTGATCCCGAAGTGCTTTAGACAATCTCTCCCACGATATGCCTGAATGAGAAGGAGGAGACAGGCATTCTTGTTCTCCCAATTGCAGTAGAATTGGGTTGTGATCCGACGACAGCTCGTTTAGTGATTTAAGGCTGTACTGTAGTTTAATGTCTTGCAGGATGGCTATATCCAGGATATCAGCAGTGCCAGATGTACTGAGATGAGTTGGTTCGGTAGGTCCAGCCACAACAGCATGGTTTAATCCTGTGTAGCTAGAAAGGATGCGACCATTTTTGTTAGTAGATTTACTGTTCCAAACAGGATGCTTTGCATTGTGGTCTCCAGCAATGATGACCGGTACTTTTACTCCAAGGATGGCATCCAGATCGGAGGTCAATAATGTCTTTAATGGAGGGTTGTATGCAGAAAAAAGTTTGAGGTTTCCAATTGAGTTTGTGAGAACATTGATTCCTGTGATTTCGAGGTTGGTGGTAGTAGGGTTGGTTATTGAGTGATGATTGATATAGTTTTTGATAAGGGTGGCTGTACCTCCACCTCTATACCCAAGCCTGTCGTTTCTGTAAATCTGATACCCTCTGATTTTCAGGGTGTCAGCAGGCCTCAGGTGAGTTTCATTAATTAGCAGTATATCTGGGTTGTATCTATTATTAAATTCCTGGATTTCTAACAGTTTGTTTTTTATACCGTTGGCATTCCAACCGATAATCCTAAGAGAGTTTGGGCCGATTTTTTTTCTATGCATCAGAGAGTGCAGATAATATGGATTGGGTTTGCTGTAGGAATCTTTTTGTGACACTTAAGGATGGATTTGAGTTGCTGAAATCCTGCGGCATGTTTGCAAGAGAAGAGGTGATAACAGCTGATAGATTTGAGTGTGGATTATTCTGGTTCTGGGTTTGTACTATCTGTTTGGAGCGGGCCACATCAGCATATGTTCTTACTTGATGTTGAAGATCCGTTTTCTTAAGGGGCTCAGTTAATGATGGGCGAGCACCTGTTGTCATGTTTTCACTCTTGGAGAACTGAGTAGCCTGAGCTTCAGGAACTCTCGCACTAGATGACGAGGTAGATTGATGACTTGGATCATTCCATCTGTTTTTGGGGTGATGTATACACCCTCTATAATTAGCAGGGTGAGGACCCCCACAATTCGCGCACTTAGCCGGGGTGGATTTTGGCTTGGCGCAGGTGTTTGTGGGGTGATTCTCCCCACATTTTAGGCATTTGAACTGAGCTTTGCATAGCTTCTGGGCATGGCCAAATTTTTGGCATCGGTGGCACTTCCCAGAAGATGATTTCTTTCTCAATGGTTCTGGGGTGATTTTGAGTCCACAGATTGATTTTAAATTATAAATGTCTTTGTAAATGTTATGAATTTCTACTAAAACTAAAGGCATAGGTGTCTTATTTGATCTAAACATTCTAGTGACCTTTATGGGGGGTAGTTCCTGTAGGTTAAGGTCAGTAACTATTTCATCTGTGTCAATATCCTCGGAGACTCCTCGTAAGACTACTTTCAGATTTTTTTCGGAAGCAAGTGAAAATGTGTGATATTGGGTTCCTCTAGTGTCCAGTTCCTTTGTAAGATTTCTATAGTCAGCCACCGTGGTGGGCTAGATTCGTATTCCCTCGTCTGCATTTTTAGCAGACGTGTAACGAATCTGTGAATTAGCCATGATGGTTCTGAGTGATGTCCATCTCTGCTTTTCCCTTAGGATAATCGGTGGCACCTTTTCATTGGGGGAAACAGAGGGATCTGAAATGGGAACATCCTCGTCCATACCAACAACATTTGTTGACTCAGCAGCAAGAATTTTTCTCTTCTTACGTGCGTGGGTTTCTTCTTGATCAGAAGGATTAGAGGTAGAGACAACTAGATCGAGTTTTTCCTCCATTTGAGGGGAGTCTTCATTTTCCTCAACATCGACTTCAGGTGAGGAATACAAATTTAAGTAACCCGGCCAATCCCGTTCAAACTTTTTGAGGAGCTTTTTAATAAAACTGAGTGCTAGTTTTTTATCGAGTGACTCGATAATAGTGTCAGGGTCAATCATGCTAGTAGGCCATGTCAGCTTGAACTTCTTTTGGAGTTTATCAATGAGTTCAAGAGCTGGCTCTTTATCGAGCAAATCAGTGAATACGTCTAGGTCAGGTACGCTCATATCGATTTAACTGCGTATGTGCGTTAATAAAATATCCCGCAGGTCTGAAGACCTGCCAGCAGAAATTTTTGTAAAATATCCCGCAGCTGCAAAGGACTGCCAGCAATATCAAGCATAGGCGTGTCAACCAGCAATGAGATGTTAAAATATAACAACAATGGCGATACTAATGGTAGTAGGCCTAGCGTATCGCTTTTGTGAAGTCAGTTGACTTACCTGGATAAACCAGTATGGAAAATAAAATACCTGTTTATGGTAGCAAGCAAATAACTGATATTTCTAATGAATAAGCATAAATCTCTAAAAACTTATCAGTCAAATTCACAATTCACCATCAATAATACATGACACAAAACACTAACACGCGAGCCGCCATCTTAATCCACTTAGACCGAAAAAAAAAAGAAAAGAAAATTCTTATATATTTTACCCAAAATTCATTAAACTTAATCCCCTTTCCATAAATCGATCATAACCACTTTTTGACTTCACGAGGTATTATTTGAAAGTAATAATAGCTACGGAAAGCACGCAGCTATTACGCAATACCGCGTGATAAATTGTTCGATTACTTGAAACGAAACGGCTTTAGAACAATGGCACTCAAAGAAATTGAAAAATGGCATGTTAACTAATAAAAATATTTAAAAATTTAAAAGGTGTACTCTCATATTCTCAAGAAATTCTAAATATTTTTAATAAAATTTCAAATTATTTCGAAATTTTATACTATATTACAGAATAAAAAATATATTATAAACTTTACTATTTTTAAAAAATGCAACTAAGTATACAATGGAACATATGATATTTCTATGGAACAGTATGCACATCGTTGGTTGTCAAGGCAATTACAAGATGCTAAGAGTGATTAGGGAATTTCTTCTTAGATAAGCATATTGAGATTGCACTACTTAAATAATTCAATAAGTTTCTTAATCCATATTAGCATTAACAGGACGTACTTGTCTAAATTTCCATCTACTACATAAACATTGGAAAAGTTTATTAAACTATTATAGTAATTTCTAAAGGTAGTAACTATCAAGGGCTGTATCCTCTTAGTAAGTATGCGCTCATTATTCAAGGAATAGCATTCAAAGCTGTCGTCGCGTACTTTGACACGCAAGTAATTATGAGAGCTTTTCACCTCTGATGTCAGCAGAATTAACAAGGTGACTAAATAGACTACCTGCACCACTCGGAATCTGAACATTAATCAAACTTACTTGCACCTTAAATACATAGAATTCGATTCATAATTCCTCTCCAGTAATCTGAATATCATGCAATTATTCAGTAACGGCCTTCCTGAATGTAGAAAGATTTCTCTAGTAAGGACATACGTTAGGTAAACAGATTACAAAAGTTTTCAACATATTCTAATTGTAGGATTACTTCAGAGAATGATAGAGGGCGCTAGTCGTCGGTGACGGTGTTTAGAAGTGAAAACATACAGGAGAGAACTGAATTCTTTGTGTCTGTAATATTTTCAGGAAATAAAGAGATGAGAATAATATATTTATTCTCAATCGAACAATAATTCGATTGGAAAGATTTGAGGTCGAACTCGGGAGAGAGAGAGAGATACAGCAGTAAATCGGTTTTCGGAGGCTAACTGCTACACAATACACTGGACCAAACCCGACAGTAAGAAGTCTGGAAGCTTTTCCGATGAGTACCTGGAGAGAGTCCGAGTATAGCAATGTGCAGAGATATAGTCTGACCACATAAGCGAGAGCTCTCGTTGGCAGACTGCCAAGAAGAGTCAATTCCTGTTGAAGAGTAGAAAGAAATAAGGCGTTATACCAACTGTTATACAAGCAAAATAGTTAGCACTTTAAAAAGTGCTATGATCATAAAAGAAAAGTTAATTTCCGACGTGTAATAATAAACAACTCATCCCATAATATGGATTGATTACCCTATTATCGGAATGGATTCTCCTTCTGTTGACATGCGCAGTAAGGACATACGTTACTGCGTATATCAACAGTAAGGACATACGTTACTGCGTACACGAGATCCTTCGACAGTCGAAGTGTCGAAGGATCTCGTGTCTGTGGGCGTACTATACTGTTGTCGAAGCTAAGCTTGGATTGGAATCTGAGCACACTCACCCTTTGTCAGAGTTATGTGCAAAGGTCGCTCATCTCTATTGCATACTCATCTCCTCTTGTTTCTTGTACTTATACGATTTCAGCCATGAAATAAAACCCAACAAATACTAGTTCAACTGAGGATATAAAAAATCTCCCACAAGAAAAAAAAAAAAGGGAAAATACAACAAACAAATTGCACCAAATTGAACAAAATTAATACTAAAATTTCATCGATTAAACAGCACTTTAAAATCCATTTCACTAATATTCCATACAAATATTAATGATCTACATTTACAGGCATCAACATGCAATCCTTGTCCCTTAACCGAACTCCAATTGGCATCCTCTACGACTACTCAGGGGGGGGGATGAAAAGTTCTGATAAACAGCTAGAACAAAAATGACTAATTTGTGCAACAAGGCAAAGACTTTTTTTCCTCCGAGGATTGCAAATGATACAGTAGCGTTGTAACAAGTGTACTCGTGGGGAATATGAAGAATGTGTAAGTCACGTGGTTCTACCTCAATTCCTTCATGGTGATTATCGTAACTTTTCATCACGGTAGTCCACCTCAGTTATATCTTGCATCATGCCTTCAGTAAAAAGGGAGGAACATGCGCTTTTGTTAAATCAGATTTTTTTGTAATTTTCTGTTGGATATACCGAAGCCATTTATATCTTTTATTTACTGCCTTTTTTCATTCTCCCAATTCAGATTTAGAGAAATCCATGTGGATGATATTTCCAAAGAATTTGACCTTAGTTTTCACTAAGGCCTTCTCAACAAGCTATTGTCTTCTGGTTTCCCTTTAAACCCTTCGTGCATGCATTGCCAGCTTCCTTTTTGGTCATTCATTGCGTGTTATGATGAATAAATTCCTCTCATGTCATCCAATTTTTTTTCTTTTTATAAATGATGGAGTACTCCGAAGTTGGTACTCTCATTTAGAGTATATTACATAATATATATATAACATATTACACGCATGGCCTTCAACAAGTCTAGTATATGTATTTATTGAAAGTGACCCTCCAGTCACATTCTCATCTCTTTCTGCGTTTTGCCTTCTTTATAGAAATTTTCATCGGCGTTTACTACATCAAACTGGCCACTACCATTTCTCCCTTTCCGTGGAAGAACATAAGCAGCCACTGGATAACACTGTACATCTTTCATCTCCAAACCTAATTCATAAATAATACGCTTCTTGATTGAATTAATACAAAAATAGCTCGACTCAAAAATGTTTTCTAATGTCTTAAAAAGTATAATATAGTAGAGCTTGTTTGATTCCATCGGCTAACAAGACCTGTTTTCTAACTTTTGATAAAGCCATTGATTTATTTACTTGTTTTTGTGATATCTAAGAATAATTTAAATCTTAAGCTCAATATGCCTGTCAGCTACGCTAGGAGAATGACAAATTAGTAGCTTAAGTATAAAGAATTGCACTGAATCGAATGATTACCGTTATTTTTCAGCATAATCCTGTAGGCAGAAGCACTTTTTCCATCGATGGCGCAATGCTTTTATCATACCAGTAAAGAAACTGGCATCCTGTGTGTTAAAAAAATATCTTCCACAGAACCCATGATATGCAAAGAATAATAAGCACCGTCTAAGAGAGGGAGGGCTGTAGGGAAAATTTAATCGACTAATGAAGCAAAATCGGATAAACAGGGTGGATATTGGACCACAACGTCATAATCAAGAGCAGTAGCTATCGCAATCAGTGACTTGTGAGAGTATGCTTTGTTCGGATGAAACAAAACAGCTTTTGTTTTGGGGGGGGGGGGTTCCATGGCGTCTGAAATGCCTACAACACTAGCAATGCACCTAGTTTTGTCTATCTTCCATCTGACGTAATTAAACCATGGATTTTGTCCATCGTTGCTTTGTTAAGTGCTACATATGACGGAGATGTCCTTCTTTATGTCTGTACAATGTCCTCATGGATTCTTTAGTGTTAGATGCTATAAAACACACACACACACACACACACACACACACACACACACACACACACACACACACACACACACACACACACACACACACACACACACACACACAAATGAACAGTGGCTTACTTTTGACCTATATTACTTACACTCGTGTTGAAAGTTCTTTTAAAAGATGAACCACTAAGCGGCTTGTCAGCCAAAAGCATGAACCAAAAACAGTTAGGGCTACGAAGTCATCATATATTAAGTCTGTTATTTGTGCGTTCTACAGCTGGTTTGTCTATTTTGAAGAATACAAAAACCAAGTTTCCGAAAAGGAAACCCTCTTACCTTCTGGATGCTCTTTGAATTGAACAATAGTTATCAAGTTTCATCCTCCCTCCAAGTCCAAATGAGATAGAATCTACAGGTGATGGATAAAAAAATGGAAACAGTGACACGTTTCGGGTTAATATGGCGTTGAGAATGCGCCCCCAGACCATTACAGAACCACAAAAAACCACAGGTGGAAACAAGCAATCTCGCTGGTAAGCTTCCTTCGATTGACACCACAAACGTATTCGTTCGTTTGCAGCAAAAAGTGTGAACGTGGATGCATCGGACCATATGACATCCCTCCACTGCCTGGGATCTTTTCACCATTGCACACGACGTACGTTGACAGGAGTGATCAAAGGCAAGATCTTAAACAAACACAGTCGGCTTGTCTTACACAAGCCGACCATGATATCCAACTCTGTGTAGTTCCCGGTGCAGAGGTTTTGGTGAAATGGGTTTCTCACAAGCGGTGTTGAATTTTTCATACAACTATTCAGCAGTAGCCCGCCTATTCTTCGTGATACAGCGCACTAACGCGAACGTTTCTCTCTCTTATAGTAAGGGCTTTCGTCCACTATTGCATTTCGCTGATGATGTTTGTCTTGTCCACTACCATGCTGAATTAACCTTGGAAACTGTTTCTCGCTAGCATGTGCAATTTCAGCTGTTCTGGTCACAGATACACCTGCCATCCTAGCTCCAACAATCATGTCCCTTTCAAAGTCACTGAGGTCCTCTCTGGATTCTATTCTAACATGTTAACACATTAAAAGCAATAAACGAGGGCAGGCCTCCGTTTGTCTTTATACACACGTTCCTAAGAATGTCGAGAGTATATTTACATATCAACAGCATCTGGGTTTGGTGCATCGTAGATGGTGCATTGCAACTACCGGTAATGCGACCCGATAGCCCATGTTTCCATTTTTTTTGTGTATCACCTGTAAGTCTTTCTGATCGAATTGTAAACGGTGCGACATTCTCACACTGTACGCATTAACACATAAACGAGAAAGCCGAAGTTTTCTTTTAGGGATTTCACTTTAAACCATACACAGCCTCTTTCAATTATAATGGGATTTGTCGAATGCATTTATATCGTAAAACGAATCTCTGACAAATTAAATTCGAATGCAAATAGAAAAATATCTTTTATTACCCAATCTCGATTTATTATATGAGTAAAAACGTTCATAAAGAACAAGAGAGGAGGGGGGGGGTATAAACTATCCCCAGGGTTTAGAACTTGCTCGTCTAAGCACAATATTTCAATCCAAGTAGTTCGCTAAAAAAAGAAGACGAATTTCTCGCTCCCAAACAGGTTAGAGGGGGAAACTGTTTTCTTGACACTGATCCTTCTTTTCTGTCTTAATTTAATGAGAAAAGCAGTTGTAAGGTGGATGATTTATCTTTTCCATTAAGACTCCGAAGGTCGTTCGCTACCTATGTAGTTGGCGCTTCTTACAATGTTGTACGATAGTTTGCTATTATTTATTTATTGTATCCTTTTACCATCAAATTATACATAGCATCGAACATTGTCTTTAAACTATCTGTTATTTGTGATGCTTATAACTTATTTAAAAAAAAAGAATAGACATGATAAGAAATGAAGAAATAAGAAAACAGTTATCCATAATTAACATAACAAGTTAATTAGTTTTTATCATGAATTTGCAATGCTGACAAAAGTTAACTAAAGTCTTCAATCGGGCGCAACAAACAAACAGCTATATATCCCCTAACATATACTATATGCAAAGTGAATTTCAGAAGAACAGAGTGAGAATATCATCTTTTGCTCATGCGCATGAACACTTGCATGCGAATTCGTTACATCTTCATCGAAATTGTTATGTGCTTCAACGATGTACTCAGAATGGCACCATAAATATAAAGCACCTATAAAACATTAATGTTAAAAATTAAAAATAACTTAGTTTGTTCATTTTATTAGTAATTTATGCCTTCTTTTAAAATGACTATTCGTAGCTTGTTTTTTACAAGGAGAGAATGTATATTTGGGAATCGTGCTTCTGTTCATTTGATTCCATGACTTTAAAGATAGCCATTCTTATCATTAATCAATAATTAACTTTTAAACAGAGCCCCCTTTTTTTAATCTCCAAAAAGTCAGTTCTTGTTTGACCTTACTGATTATTAAATATTAACTTTACTGACATAGGGGGTGAAGCAAAAGCTTTTCATATTCCCGGCTATCTTGAGAGAAACTGTGAGTGGAGAAAGTTTATGGGCCAATTGCTCGCCCTGGGTGGGCTTGGAGATTAGTCCTCAGTGTTGAAGTTAAGGATGGCTTTAGGTCTTTTATGTTTGAAATAATCCATTGCGTCATAATCTGCAGCCAGTTGGATCAGTTTGTTAGGGTGCACAGATGCTTTTGAGAAGAATTTGATTGCTATAGTCTCCATGAAAGTGTAAATATAGGTGATATCTGTATCCCGATGCAGCTGGACAGGTCGGATGAACCACGGGGCGCCCAGGATCATTCTGAGGCATTTATTCTGGATACGTTGTAATTTGAGAATATTAGAATTTGAGGTATGACTCCAGGCCGGTGAAGCATAGGTGAGTATTGGACGAACCATCGGTTTGTATATGAGAAGTTTGATTCTGGTGCTCAGCTTACTGTTTCTGTTAATTAGCGGTTAGAGCTGGGCTATGGAGTTTGTGTTTGCACAAAGAGTCTTGATATGGGAGCTGAAAGTCAGTTTTCTGTCCAGTATGACACCAATATATTTGATCTCATTTTTCACGGAATTTTAGTGTTGAAAATGAGAATATCTTCTTTAGGAAGAAGTGACCTGGAGAATAGGATGGCTACGCACTTCAGGGGATGCACTTGGAGTAGACATTTGGAAAAATATTGTTCGATTAACAGTAGGTTTCCTTGCAGTTTCTTGATGGCTAGGCGAGGCTTTAAAGATATGGTTAATATCGCTATATCGTCAGCGTATAGGGCTTTAATTGAAGATAATGGGTTGTGTGGTATATCATACAAGTATAAGGAGAATAGGATTGGTGCTAGTAAGGATCCTTGTGGAACTCCAGCCAAGATGCGTTTTTGTGTCGAGATTACCCCACACATCCTGACTAGCATGCGCCTATCGTAGAGGTATGCCTTTATAAGATGAACGAGTCCGATTGGTACACCAGATGATATCAGTTTGTATAGCAAACCATAATGCCAAACCTTGTCAAATGCACTGGCTATGTCAAGGAAAACAGCCCCAGTGCATTGACATCAGTTAAAACCCGTGATGATGTGTTCCACCAATCTGTGTATTTGCTACGTGGTGCTATGCGACTGTCGGAAGCCAAACTGCTCCTCAGGCAGGATATTTAATCGGAATACTGAATCTTGAAGTCTGGTAAGAATTACCTTCTCGGCTTATTTTGCCGAGATTAGAGATGAGGGTGATTGGTCTGTAATTTTGAGGCATTCTGGGATCTTTTCCAGGTTTATGGATCGGTATTATGTCCCAGTTTTCAGTAGGAAGGGAAATGTTTGTAGTGAAGGATGGAGTTAATTATATTTTTCAGATGGACAATAGCTCTACGTGGTAGAAGCTTTATTATTTTGTGAGAGATATCATCGGATCCAGGATCCTTTTTGTTCTTGAACTTCTTAATAATAGCATATATTTCAACAGGTGAGGTGGGTGCAATTTGAGTGGAATATGTATGAGCAGAATTGAGTGAATATCTGACATTACGGTGGATCTTGTATATATGGTTAAAATCGAGGTGATCGTATGCAAGTTTACATTGTTTTTCAAGATGATTTGCTATTGCTTCAGCTTTATCAGCATCCGTGTGGATGAGACCTGAATCTGTTAGGAGGGGGGGGAAGAGGTTTATTTCTGTTTTTAATCTTTCGGATGAGATTCCATATGGAGTGGTTATCAGTAGAGATGGAGGTTAGTTTTTCTTCCCAGAGTTGAATTCTATGGACTGCAAGGGCATTTCTCATTGCAGAGTTGAACCTGTTAAAGATCCGTTGGTCTTGCGGATGTTGTGGTATCTTTTTCTTGCCTTATTTTTTTCTCTAATCAGATTCATAATATCTTCTGGCAAGTGGTTGGACTTGCGGGCAGTTGCAGGGATAGTAACTGCTGCACAGGCTGCTTTAATCTGTTCTGTTAAATTTTTAACAGCTGTTTCAATTTCCTCTTTTGATTTAATGATGGGAACAGGACCAATATATTTTGGAAATACCTTGGAGCGCCTTTCCCAAGGAATGAATGAGTGAGGGGGGGATAATTTTTCAAGGTTTCCCAATTTTAATCATATTGGGTTATGGTCTGATTACAGATCATTAATCGTCATTAAATTGTATTGGAGTCTGATATGCTGCAATATGACTATGTCCAACACATCAGCCCGACCATAAGTGTTATGATGGGTGGGATCAGCGGGACCTATTACAAGAAGGTTGTTGAAACCAGCATAGTTATGTAGTATCTGGCCATTTTTGTGGGTGGAACGGCTATTTCAGGTTGAATGCTTGGCATTTAAATCACCTGCCACAATGATAGGCTCACCGGAATCGAATAAGGCGTTCAAATCCGAGAACAGTAGTGATTTATGTGAAGGATGATATGTTGCGAAGATTTTTAGTTTGCAGACAGAACTCGTGAGAATCTCAATGTCGATGATCTCGAGGTTGGTGGTAGGAGGGATGTTTATGGAGTGATGAGAGATGAAATTTTTAATGAAAATTGCCGTGCCTCCTCCTCTGTGGGAAAGTCTATCACTCTGTACAGTTGGTATCCACAAATTTTGGGGTTGTCTGAAGGTCTTAGGTGCGTCTCATTTAGTAAAAGGACGTCTGGCTGATGTCTTTGGATGAAATTTTGAAGTTTTAAAATCTTACTCCTCAGGCCGTTCGCGTTCCACGCAATGATCTCTAGAGATTCCAGTTTTAATTTGTTACTGTTCATTAGTGAGCGCTGAAATAATGACTCGTGTGTCCTTTAGAAATCTGTTAGTGGAACTTTGTGAAGGGTTGGATCTGCTAAAATCCAACAGCATATTTGCCAAAGAAGAGGTAATGATAGTTGTCAGATTTCGATGTGATGTTGGCTGTTTCAGGGATGTCTGTTTAGGGCGAGTTACATCCGCATATGACCTAGACTGTTGTTTCTGAGTTGTTCTTTTGGAGGCCTCTGACTTCAGCAGATGGGATTCTGACCCTTTATGTTGATCTTTCGGAGGCTGTGAAGTAGTCTCTGACATAGGTGTGCTAAGAGAGGAAGAGTATGTTCCTTCTTTTGAGTTTCTATTTCTTGGATTGTGCGCGCATCCTCTGTAGTTAGCAGTGTGAGGACCGCCACAGTTGGCACATTTAGCCGGGGTGGATTTTGGCTTAGAGCATGTATTTGTTGGGTGGCTGACCCCACATTTTAAGCATTTAAATTCAACCTTGCACATTTTCTGGGAGTGACCAAACTTCTGACATCTATGGCATTGCCCTGTTGAAGCCCTTTTCCTTAATGGTTCTATAGTGATTTTCAGTCCACAGATGGACGTCAGATCATATATGTGCTTGTAGGTTTGACTGATCTTTACTAACACCAGTGACATCGGCGTCCTGTCTCTCCTGGTCATTCTGCTGACCTTTACGGGTGGTAAATCTTGCTGGTGTAGATCTGCAGTGATTTCTTCTGTGGAAACATCTTCAGATACACCTCTAATCACTACCTTGAGGTTTTTTCCCGATCCCAGTGAAAAGGTGTGGTATTGAATACCTCTGGTATTCAATACCAGAGGTTAACCGTCGATAATCCATCACTGTCCTGGGTTGGATTTTAATACCGTCTGTGACATTTTTTGCTTGGCTATATGAGATCTGTAAGTTGTACATCGTAGTCCTTAAGGACATCCATTTATTCTTTTCACGCAAACTAATTGGGGGTATCTTTCCCCTTGTGGAGGTAGTAGAGTCCGGAACAGAGCCATCTTCTTCCATTTCATCCACATTTGGTGGTTCAGAGGCTGCAGTTTTGCGTTTTTTGCGAGCGCGAACCTTCTGATAATCAGTGTGGTCAGTAAGGGGATTATCCTCAGCAGTTGTTGCTATTTCGCTAGCGCTGTCTTGAAGAAGTTCTAAGAGTGAGTCATCTGTATCAACTTCTTTTATTTCATGAACTACAACCTTTCCTGGCCATTTTGTGTGAAGCAGATTTCCTACGTGTTTAAATATTGCCAGAAGCTGTTTAAAATTAAGTTCTTCGTACGGTGCATCCATGGTTAGACCCAAGCCTTATTCTGTAGAGCAGGACATGACTTTCCCTTTCCACAATAATAATAATAGACAGTTTCTAATGCAGTAAATGAAGCAGTGAAAACAATGGCGATACTAATGGCAGTAGGCCTAGCGTATCTCGCCCTTGTTTTGAAATTTATTGACTTACCTACTTAGCTGATTCTTTGGACCTCTTTAAATATTTAAATATATATATATAAATATAAATATATAAATATAAACCGATTGATTATAGTAGTAAAACTATTTACTACTAGTAAATTTGCTAGTCAAAATTCCTTGAATCACATTTTATTTTATAACTTGACTATCAAAATCTCGTCCGATTGGCAATCAGAATTGTCAAGCCACTGTGACCTTACTGATTGTTTGCAAAGCTTATACTATATGACATACAAGTAGATAATAATATGGTGTATTAAGATAAATATAAAAATACTTATTTTAACGTAATTATTCTAAGAAATATTTAATTATTTTATATATAATTTAATATAACGTCATATTTCAAACAAAATATTATGTAATACTTGATTATTCTTAATTTTGTTTTTTCCGTCTGGGACAAAAATTGCTACTATATTTCTGTGAAAAAGTCAATGCCGAGAATAGCGCATGACGTTTATTTTTCTTTATAAACAACATTTAAATTAAAGAAAAAATGAATGTTTTGAGGATCAGTTAACAATTTCCAAAAGAAAAGCCATAGAACTAAAGCAACTACTCAACTCTACATGTTCGGCAGATCTACTGGGAGGACTGTGATTTTGACTAGAAATACACTAAAGAACACAAATCAAAATAGAAGATAACCGATGCAAGTAGATTAAAAAAATGCACTTAATTTAAATAATCATTACAAACTTGTGCAATCGTCTGCCTGAAAGAAAAGAGATCATTAGCTTTATAATTAACAACGTCGTTTCTGTAGTAACTTAAACTCTGGTAACCGCGAACAGTAATTAAATCTGTCCCAAGGGCACATTATTAAAATAGACGGGAAAAAATATAGGCACGTGCATTCCAATTCCCATGGGAGAAAGAGTGAGAGACGTGATCTTGACAGAATGAAGTTAGTTTCGCAGACACCTAAGGGCACATTATCAGAAAATTAGACGCAGAGAGAGATTACCACTTACAAAAAGTAAAAAAAAAAAAAAAACTAGCAGCTTAGATATTCGCTATTAACGCCATCTGGTAGCCTAATACTCAATTACACTGTTATAGATGAAAAAAAAAATTAATAATTTTATCTGAATGTTTTCTTCATGTATAAATATAACTGAATATGAGGCTACCAGATGGCGTTAGTACCGAATATCTAAGCTACTATTTTTTGTAAGTGGTATGTGTCTAAATTTCTCATATAAAATTCTAATATCAGAAATTAAAGGACTTCAAAGGCGTGTCACATTATGTAAGATATTTCAATATTATTCAACGCAACTTCGCTGTTTATTTGGGAGTAGATTTCTTCCAGAATCTAATTAACAATCGAGCTTCTCCTCACTTATTACATTATCATTTTAGGATCTTTAGAATCTCGAGAGAGCCGTAGTAAATTCAGTGAGCCATTCAATTGTCCAAGATCATCGCTAAGGGAGAGATAGAGTTCACTGCTAAGTAAACTACATGATCATTCTTCGCAGCTGAGGCTAACAACGTTATTGGAAGACGAGTTTTAATCCAGCGACCACCCTTCTGGATTTAAAGTGAGATTCAATAATGATTACTGAAGGTTCTTCATTCCACTGGAGATGTTCCAAGTAAAAAGGTGTTTCCTTGTGGTACTTCAAGTTATCTAACTTATGTAGACTAATAAACCGAAACAATTGAGAGAGAGAGAGAGAGAGAGAGAGAGAGAGAGAAACTCCCTAAAGACTTAAAAATACACGAGCACGGTTTGAAAAGTTTACAATGAATTTAAATATAAAGTTTTAAAATTAATATGCAAATAAATAACATATCTATTGACCAAACCATTCGATCTTAATTCAGAATTTGCCAGCCTGATTGGCTGGGTAGTTACCCTATCGACTCTCCAACCAATGGACTGCGGGTTGGAATCCCTCCACGGGCATGGATGTTCGTGATTTGTCCTTAGGTAGCAAATGAATTTCATCATCCTATGTGACAACTCCACCATACGTATTGGTGGGCTGAAGTGACTTGAAAAAGTTTAATATCTGATCTATAGAGCGGAGTTTCTAAATGATATATAATATACAGGATGTTTCAAAACAAATGACCCGATTTCAAATAATTAGATTTAATAATGAAAATCTGGTACAGTTATAAAATAAATTACCAAGTATGAAGAGATTCTAGAAGTCGCATTCATTTGTGGTTCGTGATTGCAGAGATATACAATTTTCAAATCGGGACATTCTTATAGAAACACCCTGTATATTAATAAAAACTCACCTTAGTTTACAAAGAAAAAAAAAAAAGACTCTGCGCCAGCCGAATCTGGCCCTCGAAGTATTCAGTTTAATTATTAGTAGTAAACGGATGTATATATAATACATCAGAATAAGCGTTATGTTATATATTACTATAAGCAATGTATTATATTATATTATATGAACAACATACATTAGAATTAACCTAACCTACGTTAAATCATAGAATTTCAAGAGATATATTTATTCATATAAACAGCATCCTTATATAGTCCTTATAAGAACTGGCTTATAAAGAGCCTTAAGTCCTTAAAAGGACTGGCTTAAAGGGGCGAAGCAAGAATGCTTTTCATCTTCCCCGTTATCTGTAGAGGACAGTGTAGGGATAAGGTGTTATTGAGCTATTAAAGCTCTGATCATGGCAGGAGGGTAACAGCAATAGCCGAGCCTCAGTTAGAACTTCATTGGCTACAGCATTGCCATCCATTACTCTCCAAGGGTATTGATCACCGCATATCACGGTCGATTCCACCCAATCGTATAAAGAGCAACTTAGATCATAGGACGCAGGACATATATGGCGTAGAAGGTGAAGCTTGACGCTTTTTCATATTCCCTGTTGTCTGTTTCGGGAGCAGTGATGGGAGAGATTTGTGAGCTATTTTAGCTCGCCATGAGTGGGTAGAGGTGGTTATACGTCGTTGAGTGTTAGGATGGCTTTCGGTCTTTTATGTTTCTAGTGGTCATTACCGTCATAGTTTCCGGCTTGCTGTATTAGTTGGTTTGGATGCGTAGATGTCTTCATAAAGAATTTTTCTGCTAGGGAGCGTAGTAATGGAGAGATGTAGGGGATATTTATGTCCCGGTGGATCTGGGCGTTCCTTATGAACCACGGGGCGTCCAGAATCATTCGCAGGCATTTGTTCTGTAGTCTTTGTAGCTTGAGGATGTTTGTCTTGCAGTTATGGCTCCAGGCTGGGGAGGCGTATATGACTGTGGGACGGATCACTGTCTTGTACAGTAGTATTTTATTTCTTGAGCTTAGTTTGCTGTGTCTGTTGATCAAGGAGTATAGCTGGGCGATAACTTTTGAAGCTTTGGTGCATGTGCTGTTTATGTGGCTTGAAGGATAATCGCTTATCGAGAAGTATTCCGAGGTATTTTGCTTCAATTTTCCAGGGAATTTTAGAGTTGAACAGGGTGATGTCTCCTTTGGGGATGCTCGTCTCTTGTGAAGAGTATCGTTGTGCTTTTCTGGGGTTTAATTGTAGTCGCCAGTCTGTAAACCATCTTTCTAGATTCAAGATGGTGTCTTGTAGTTTTTTGGTAACGAGATGTGGTTGGCGAGATCTGGCTAGAATAGCCGTGTTGTCTGCATAAAGGCCGATGGTGGATGTAAGAGGATTTTGAGGGATGTCTGCCATATAAATGTTAAACAGGATCGGGGCTAGCAGTGATTCTTGAGGAACTCTAGCGAGGATTTTTCGTTGGGTTGAGACTGTTTCATTGATTTTGACTTGCATCCTCCTGTTGGAGAGGTATGATTTGATCAGGTGTATCATGTTTAGTGGAAAGTTAGCGATGATAAGTTTATAGAGGAGGCCTTGGTGCCAGATCCAACTCTGATCATAGTCCTTATAAGGACTGGCTTAAAGGGGCGAAGCAAAAATGCTTTTCATCTTCCCCGTTATCTGTAGAGGACAGTGTAGGAATAAGGTGTTATTGAGCAATTAAAGCTCTGATCATGACAGGAGGGTAACAGCAATAGCCGAGCCTCAGGTAGAACTTCATTGGCTATAGCATTGCCATTCATTACCCTCCAAGGGGTATTGGATTGAATGAATCCAACTCTGATCATAAACTTAGATCATAAAATATAATTTTATAAAATGAATTTTATTGTAAGGTGTATCAATATAACTCATCTTATTATAGGAATTAAAAGGGTTTAAATGTTTTGTATTAGTTACAAAGGCAAAGTTTATGAATTATATTAAAAAATAAATAAAAATATAAAAAACTTTTAATATTAATAAAAACAAACCAAAAAGATTCTTGGCTCTCCCATGTTACTACAAGTGTACAATTTTTTTTTATGTCTCACTGTGTGGTTTAGATCGAAAAAAATTACGTTACATTAATGTGAATTCCTTTCGGTGTTCTAAACTCTATAAAGAAGAAAGAAAATCAAAGATTAATTAATTAAAAACTGAAAACCTAACTTTTTATAACAACTTAGGTAATTATGACATTTCTTCTTATTGGTCCGTTTATTAATATTATAATATTCAGCGATATAAATGATTTTACTGTCAAGATAATGGGATGGTACTGGATTTGTTCATTTCAGTTGGAAAAATCAGTTACTCTTAGATCTAATTGAAAGGTTTTCGTTATTAATATCATGGTCGAAGATTAATCTTAGAAAAAACGTATTCCCTGCAAGTTTCAGAAAGTAGAGCTATCATTTGTTTCTTCTTTCGATTAGTCTATGAACTTTTTGATAGCTATTGTAAGGAAATGAAACATCTCATACTGAGGTGAAAGTGTTTCCTTCCAGAAATTCGGTTTTTGGCCCGCAAATTTGCATGCAAGAATATATATTTAGATATAAGGCTAACCAACTCATCCCGAAATCATGGTTAGAGGCACCTATTTAGAGCCATCTACAAATACTGGGTTGTAGGTGGCTCTAAATACTACAGATTATTATTATTATTATTATTATTTTTGTTCTTTCAATACGTTTATACTTCGCGAATGTCCAGTTATTTCATTCGTCAACGCAAGTGGGTAATTTCGAAATAGGATCAGCCAATTCGTATTATTCGTTGTCTAAAGACAAGGTTTTGGGTCTTAAAGTTAGGAGGAGTATTGTATCAGAATCTGGGATTTTACTTCCACAAAGTAAATAAAACTAGTCAGAGAATATAAGCAATTCTATAGATATAATAAGTGGCAACTAAACCCTCGTCGTAATATTTAATATCCCCCCCCCCTCAATAACAATCCTGCTGCATATTAAATGATAGAATCGCCTACAATGTAAAAGCATAGAGTTTGATCCATTTGCCTTACACTTTCAGATTTCTTCGCACCAGTTCATCACAGGTGGGAAGAGGTCTGATTTTTTTTTTGTTTTAATTGGCATGTTTGATCTCTAAAGGAGAGTTACCGAGTGTGTAACTATTTTTTTTGTTTTTAAAAAGGGGGATTAACACGATATCGGCTCAGTTTGGAGGGAAGGGGTAGGGATTTGATCAGTGTGTGTGTTGGTTTCTACCCCCACGTCATCCTTCTCTCTCTCTCTCTCTCTCTCTCTCTCATTTTAGGCCTTTTCTTCCGTGATCAGCATCGACCCACGCGTCCAACCTCTACGATCTCGTCTCCAACAATCAATACCTTCCGTTTCCATCGTAACATGGTCGAGAATGAGTTCTATTAATTTCATTGCACGGACCAGCATCTGCCTCCTTCGACAGAAAAGGGCACGAACACCATTAAAGTTTTGGAAAGAAAATATTCCATGCTTTCAGAGGAAGGTGATTTGGTGATTCGCAGTGTGATTGTTGAGCCAAGGTGCCCCACTGTCCAGAAAACGTGCAAGAGAAAAATATCACCAGTGTTTTTTTTTTCTTTCTTTTATTTGTAGATGTGTTGGTTTGGTAGTTCATGGAAGGACTACACGCAAAGCGGTACTTTCTGCTAACAACCCACGCGTTTAGTGTAACACTCCGAAGTGGTCTGCTAATGATGGAGTTAAGACGGCACACATCGCCAGCATCTCTCACTAACTTTATATAATTCCCTGCGATAGATGCACGCAAATGGTAGGCTTTCATGCAACGAATTCGTTCCCCCAACACTTACAAGTGTTTGTGAGTTTGTGAGAACGTAAGATCTCTTTTGTGTTCAAAATGTAAGCTCTCATCATGCTAACATAACAGCGGATGGAAATGTTTTAAACACAAGTGAAAAGATAAACACAAATATTATTTTGATTGCATTAGAACGAAATCATTCGTTTTTTTTTTTGTTTGTTTAGTTCATCGACGGGAATCGAATATAGGACACTCCTTCCCCAGGCCTATGGTTGCGAAGCGCATAACCACTAGGCTAACCTCGCGGATTATGTAATATGCATAGAGAACGAAAAACAAAATAAATCTAACAGATACTTCTGCATTTTACAAAATGCACGTAGAACCAGCTGCCCATTGTTAATTGCAACATGTTTGTGTTATGAAAACAAACGATATATTAATGTAGCATGCACCTTATATCGGTGGCTTTAATATTATTTTTGTTCTAGATGTTTATCAGAACTTTCCAGATTTTTGTCCAGGAGTCTCTTTCAATTATTTAAATGCTTTTTTTTTTTCAATTTTTTCCTCTTACATCGTTCTACTGGTAGACACGTCGTACCATTTGTCTCGAAGTCCTACGTACTTTACTTGTCCAAATAAATGACTGTTACTCTAAGAGATAAGACAATTTTCTTATACCAAAGAAGACATTCAAAGTACTTTCTCTTTTTTTCCCTTCCATACTAGCCTAAGTTGTTTATGCATTCATGCTGCATAAATGTGTTGATCAAAGCAAACCTATACGACAAACACAATCGCATTGTCTTTTATCTAAAAAAAAAGCATTGTCGTCTAAGAGGGTAATGCAAAAGATTTCTCCGAAGTCGTGGGATTAAGTAGATCTCGAATAAACCGATAAAGAAAGAGAATAAACATTCAACAAAGTTCAAGAGATTTTGTTCTTTCAGGCGTTTTATTTCCATTTCCAAGGTAAGGTCCACAGATATCTTAGAATTGTTTATTCACTTCCATTTATGCATTCATCTCCCTAACCCTCTTAAGTCCTGTGTATCTTTATGTATCAGATCTAATCTTTTTTACGGTGTTAGTTTTTTCCCAGATTATTTCAGCGTTATCCCTGCATTGTTCTAGGGGGGGGGGTTGTCAAAGCACACACACACACACATATATATACAGGATACTCAAAAAATTCTCTGATATTTTTTAAATAACCGTATTTCTAAAATTCTTGAAAAGAGAGAAAGGTACTGTAGAAATTCTAGACGAGATGAATTTTGAAACCATGGAAACGCATTTTTAATTCCCGATAAGATGCACCAGAGGACGCCATAAAAATATTTTGAAGAAGCACATGTCTAGCTATATAGAGTCCAATACAAGGGGGAAAATAAAACTATATTAGAATATCACAGTTAGATATTTCTTTGATTTATTTAAAATTCTTTTATAAATAATAATGTAACTTTTATTTAGTTATAATTTTTCTTTTAATTTTAAAATTATTTAAAATTTTTTTATAAAATTAAAAAAGAATTTAAACACCTTTTAATTATTTATGTTATTCAATTACAATGACTCGTGATTAATTAATCATTAACATCTCAATTTATGTTATTCAATTACAATGACTCGTGATTAATTAATCATTAACATCTCAATTTTCGCACTGCGAACATCGGATTAATGCGGGGATAAGAATAGCCAAACGTTCTCAATCTTTCCTTATCCTTATATATATAATCTATATTCCAGAGTCCAGATATCATTTTGAACACCCTTCTTTGCACCCTCTCCGCTGCATAAAAAAGGAAAAAAATGCAATGCAATTCAAACACAATGAACCACTTAGAAACAACGTATTATTATACTCTACCAGTTCAAGTATGAATAAAAAAAATAGCGTAGCAATGGAAATCCGGACACGTGTTCAGGAGATGAACAAGATGTATCATCGAGAGAGTCAATTTTGTTCTTTCAAATATTCTTAGTAATATTTGTGATGGTTTTATGCCTATTTATTAAATAAAAACTGCTCCTATGAGAACCTTTTACGTCTAAATTCTCCAACGTCCCTGATCTTGTCTCATCGAATTTTCAGACAGAAATGCGATAAAAAAAGTAAATAAAAATTTCTGAAATGGCAGAATGTTTGCGTGCTAACACCATTTCGATGACATAATAGTTCTTCGAAATGGTCATTCAGAGTTAGATTATGAAAGGTCTTGCAAGACTAAGTGTTAAAGTCGTTTATCTTGGAAATATCCGGGGACACTAAGACCTTGTGTTTTGCACGGCCGTTGCTTCTATAACAACCATAAAAAGGCACGCAGGAAGAACATTAACAGCACACAAGATTTATTTTTTCTTTCTTTTCTGCTCATTGCGAGACTTGTGGGATTCGTGCTCCCATCTCTCTCTCTCTCTCTCTCTCTCTCTCTCTCTCTCTCTCTCTCTCTCTCTCTCTCGTATGTGTGTGTGTTTCGTGTTCTTTGTCTGCATGGATCAAGTTTGTTTTTTTTCACCCGCATACTGATAAAGTACCCTCCTTTAAGACTTCTCCGTCTAACTTCATTCTTGACATTTATCAGTAGCGATTCTTGAATAACGAGCTCTTTGGTAGCACATCTTTGACAGTAAGATTGAACACACTATAAGGATCGTGCCAAGCAAGCACAATACTGTGGTGCGGGCCATTAAAAATAAGACCCGGAGTTATTTATACTGGTTTTCACATTTAGCTGTTCAAAGAGCCTTAAAGAAGATAAAATAAAAACAAAATGTTGGTAAGACTATCACAGCAAATCCTTTTTTACGTTTAGAAGGCATTGATGTATTGATACGCAATAAAGAATTTTTAAATGTTTTTCCCATAAAATTGACTGGAGAATGTCTGGTTCACTTGCTGGTCACGAATTCGTAAGGATAGCATTTTTGTATTCTTATGATTTCCAGGGATTTTTTGTTTTAAAAATATAATTATGCGAACATTAATGTGTTTGTAGGTTTAACTAAATCAACACTTTACATTATAAATAAATGTAAAATGTTGATTTAGTTAAACCTAAAAATAAATATATAACTATTTTTTTTAATTATTTTTTAACCGACAGAAGCCATAGTAATGAAATTTGGGTACGAAAAAATATTTTATTTTATTTTTAAATAAAATAAAATATGCAGAAAATATGCAGAAACTTTGCTCGATGAAGTATTAAGTGATAAGGTGCATTGACCTAATCCATGCGAGTCATGAATACTTTTATTACAAGAATCTTTAGGAGTCGAATTCGGTCCTGTTATTTCGGTTTAAATATTTGACAGAGTAATTCAACATAAAGACCTCGGAATTTTAAGTGTTAAATTAATTAAACTTTTAATAATAAAAGAAATAACGTTCTTTAAATTTATACACTTATAACGATTTTTTTTTACATTCTCTTCGAAATGATGCATTTATAAGAAGGTAAGAGCAAAAGGAAACGAGATAAGGTTAAAATTATTCATCCGAACCAGCAATTTCTCTAGTTTACAAGCAATGAAAATTAAGATGAAGTCTTTAGTCAAAGCTTAAAGTCTTTCGCTGAAAGTACAAACATTGCCGTAGGCCTATTTCTTTATTAGACGCTGTTTCATATGCAGTTTTCTAAATAACCACCTCATCAATTCCCGATGTTCTTCACCTAAGCTCTTTGAAGTGCTCGGAACAGCGATAAAATGCTTATGTTAGTGGTAAGCAAATTGGCCGTCTAAACTAACACTGTATCGCTGGAATTAACTCGAAGTTCTATATTTTCAAAGGATGTTAAACACGAGTGCTTTCCTGTGTTCCGCTGTAATGGATTTTATTTTCTATAGAAAAATATTTCGAGGTTTTATAAAATTAAATCGTGTTTATATTGGACCGATCTATTTCCTCCTAGACTTCTTTTAATCTTTTAATTAGACTCAATTTAATGAAGTCTAAATTCAGGACGCGAATGAAGTTTAGACAAAAAAAAAATACAGTAATAAATTGGCTTTTAAAATTTATTACTTACTTTAATAAAACAGTTTTGCAGTTATTCCCCTATTTTTTTTTGACGTTATAATCAGACAACTAAGAAAGTTTCAGAAAAAAAGCTTGAAATGTAAGAAAAAGTAGTGTCCTGGCTGCCTCTAGGGTTAAAAAACATTAAGGAGATGGATCTGGAAATGCAGGAGTTCTTTTTCGACTTTGAAATCTTTCCTAGCAGTATAAAATTCCCTGGAGCATCGAAGCTAAAGCGCATATACAGAAATAGACGCCTAAAAAGTCCTCAGATGCTCAATTCTCTTTTAGAAGAAAGAAATGTTTTTCACGGAATATTTTGGAAGAAAACTTTGCAGTTATATTCAACAAGTATAGATTCAAAGTGCGGAATCTATTCATCTGACTTTATTCTAACAAAGGCAATCATCGTATTGTATGAAGAATTTACGCTTAGAACACTAGCAAAAGTCAATTTTCTAAATGAAAGATGCTAAATAACAGAATTTGCACACCTTTGTTTGGGACGTCTGGGAAAATTCTATTGGCGCCCTCTGTTGACCATGTCTAACATTTTCCGTTCTTGATCATAAATCAATACTTAACAAACATCTATTATGGAGAACAGAATGGAATATTTTTAAAAATGTACTTATATCTACTGGTTTATTTGAATGTTTTTTTTTTTAACTCGGCAATTCAACACGCTTAGAGTTTTCTGGAAAATTTAAGAGAATATCGTGTTCAATGAAATTATATTAAAAATGCGTGTCTAATTGTAGTATACGGATATTCCACTTTCTCTTTATCTATCGGAAGAATTCTAGATGTTCGAAGAATCACGTCTGCGCACTCTCATCCAATTAAAAGCAGAGTGCTTACAATTTTCCGGTCTACGAAGTTGGAAATTTCATTGGAAAGACGGCTTGATATCTTGTCTATAAATCCAGTTTCTTTGTCAATCACCAAAGCCCAGTGGGGAAGCTTTAATCGAGTACTCACCGGTACAATTATAAAGCTATCACAGTAAGGCACAAAAAAAAAGAGTTAAAAATGGCGCTGTGGTTAACACACAAAGGAAGCAACTCATCGGACTCCTGAAAGCAGAGGCGAATTTTAAATTGGCAATTGCCTTGTGTATTGCACCTCTGGGATAGGAGATAACTGTTTGAATGAGGGGGATACCAGGTGTTACGCATAAAGTTAGCCCTAAGTATGAGAAGTGAAAAGAAATGTGGGCAGTAACAACACAAAGAAGGGATGTGCGTTCTACACCCTCTGTCAAAAAAAGAAACCGAATTTTTCGGAAATAGAAGAAACTAGTGGCGCCACCTGCTGTATCTTTTTGTTGTCGAAAGCGGCAACCTTCATTAGTGTTGTGTCAACTGTTTATGACATTTGTTTCATTAGAAGTCGAGTTATAGTGCCAAGAGTGACAGTGTGTTTTGACGAACGGTCGGTCGTCACGATATCCATGCTTTACGCGAAATTCTCGCTATCAATCGCTTCAAAACTTCGAGATAAAACTCACCATTGACCGTTTAGCCACGCGGAACGAATTCTTTTTGGATAACGCCCTTGGAATCGTAGAAACAAATCAGCATTGTCTTTACTTTTGACTTCTCCAAGCGACTTTTATTCGGATGCCCCTCTTCTGGTGGTCTCCACTCAGCACTCTGGCACTTTGTTTCGGGCTCATACTCAAAACACCACGTTTCGTCACCAGCAACGATCGTTGCAAAGAAGAGTTGGAGTCCTTACGAGCGTTTTAATGAGGTCCTTGCAGTGTTCAATTCGATACAGTTTTTGGTCGTCGGTCAACTTGTGGGGAACAAATCGCGAATTCAATTTACGAAGGCCCAAACTCTCGGTCAAAATGTTGTGCGCAGTTGATTTTGGAATCCTCAATTCGTCTTCAATCAATCTCACGGACGATTTCGAGTTTTCTTTGATGAAAACTCGAAATCGTCCGTGATCGAAATCGCACTTTTTGGATGTTAACTTCGGTCAGTCCAGTTTTTGGATGGCCCGGCTTTTCGTCGTTCTCAAGCGTCTCAGGACCACTTTGAAATCGCTTAAACCACTCGTAAACTTCAGTACGGGATAAGCATTCATCACAGTATGCGGTTTGATGCGTTTCGGTAAAACATTTATAACAAAAGTCAATCACAGCTCTCTGTTTGAAACTCATTTTCCGACCGTTCGTCAAAATACACTGTCACTCTTTGCACTATAACTCGGCTTCTAATGACATAAACAAATGTCATAAACAGTTGACATAACACTAGACAACAGGTGGAGCCACTAGTTTCTTTTCTTTTCGAAAAGTTCGGTTTCTTTTTGGACAGGTGGTGTAAATAATAAAGGTAATCGTAGTATCATGAATGAACACAATTACAGAGTGGATATCATTATAAAAATCGAGTCACCATCCCAATAACACAGTTTTCCTTGTGGTGGGATGGTGACAATTATTTAGTTTAGTGTTTCTATAATTTAAGTTTTTTGTTTGTAATTTGACTCTCTTGTGATGATTCACAGTTTACATTGATTTCTAAACGGTAATTATATTAGTTAGACGAAACTTTCATCATCATCATCTTCTTCTTCTTCTTCTTCTTCGTTTGATGATGATGATTATCACCATGATAAATATAACGAAAAGGTTTTACAGACAAAATTCAAATTTCACCTGTTTGATCGGTATTTTTTCTTCAATTTAAGTCCTACCCAAGAACCTAAGAACAGAGTAGGTGGTGGTGTTCTGAATTTACTGCAGAAGTAGCTAAAATTGTGAAGTCAATGTATTGTGTCCTTTTGAAAGCTAATTCTAGGCCTAAATTATGCATGCATGTACAGGGTGTTCGGGATAAATTTGATATATTTATAATTAATTATATTTTTCCGTAAGTTACATGTATTAACACACACTTCTCTTCATTTAAAAGTTTGGACCCTTCTTCATTCATATACAAGATGTCAGAAAGGATGGATAGCTGGAACCCACCTGAATCATGGAAGAGAATAACTTGTATCATGATGATTCGTGCCCGCCATCAAAATAAGGATATTACGACTGCTGCCCAATGCTCCCTGAATACAGTAAAAACAATCAGGCATGAACTAGAGACTTGCAATGGTGACTACGAGGATGTAGCAAGAAGAAAGATCCCTAGCAGACGATCTGATTGCGTTCGTACAGCAGAATTCCTCGCAAATCTGCAGGAACAGGTGTTGAAGAACCCTGGCATTGGAATTCGGGCTTTGTTCGTGGAGTTGCTAACTGTAGTCAAGCCCTGGATAACAAGGGTAGCCAATGGTAGGCCGTATGTATGGCAGCAGGATTCGGCCCCTTGCCACACCTCTGGGAAAAGTCAAAAATGGTTGTCTGAAAATTTCTACGACTTCACCAGTCCAAATGTTTGGCCTCCAAACTCCCCAGACCTTAACCCCATGGATTATTTTGTATGGGGCGCAGTTGAAAAAGACACCAATCGCACTTCCAGTAATACAAAAGCCCAGTTAATGGATAAAATTAAAACAGTTTTTGCGGCCCTTCCCAGGGAGACTGTAGCATCAGCTTGTTCGAGGTTCCGAAGCAGAATTGAAGCTGTGATCGATGCTAATGGTGGTTATTTTGAGTAAATCTTGTTGATAGTATTGTAATTAACTCTGCCTGTAATGTTTTTTTGTCAATTCATTAAATTTAATAGATACAAAGAAGATTTTCTTTTTCCTTACGAAACTGTCAAATTTATCCCGAACACCCTGTATTTGTTGAAGTCGCTGAGGTTGTGCACAAGACTACTGTTGGTATTACTGTAGCTTTTTATTTCTATTCCCAAAGCATTCATTGGTTTCTAAATCACGTTATTTGATTATCTTTTACAAATCTTTATCTGATATATGCAAATCCTACATTTTTGTATAAATTTTAGTGTCTTCTTTTTATTTATTTTTTCGTGGGAGCGCTCTGTGATCTGTCTGAGCGATTCTACTCTAGCACTAATTAGACAATACGATGTTTACAATTATTATTATAATGATGATTATATTTAAAACGAGACAAGCAAAAGTGGTAAATAAGAATGAAGTTTCAATCAGTAGCTTGAAAAAAATAATAGTCTTCAAAGAATCACTGTTTTTGTGATAGCGAAGAGAAAATTAACTGCATCAGTAATGATTTTTTTTTTATTATTTCTCAGATAAATTACATACATTATATGAACACAATTATGCATAACAAATACTTTCTCGTACATAAAGTTTTTTTTAAAATAATAATAATAACAAGAACTGTTTACAACATATATTATTATAATATTCATAATAATGATTATTACAGATGTTTCTTTGCAATTTTATACTCTGCATATACAATATCAATGGAGATAGTCACTCTATATTGCATACTTTTGTTACAGTTATTACATACATTACTCACATTTGTTTACATATGATACTTTCATTACATACATTTGTATTACATATAATACATACATTACATACTTTGGTTTACATGTGATACATCTTGGATGAGAACTAATTTCTCTGCTTTCATCCTCGAAGCTTATATGTAAGTTTATCTGAGGATGACACCCGTTAGTTATTATTTATTTATTTATTTATTTGCTGTGTTGGGAAGCTACGAAATCTATGATTGAGAAATTCACACACACACACACACACACACACACACACACACACACACACACACACACACACACACACACACACACACACACACACACACACACACACACACACACACAAAATAACTTGGAATGTATTGATGCGTCGCTGAACTGGAAGCCTGAACGAACATATTGTGTTTCATTAAGTGTTTGCATGGCATTTTGGATGCGTGTTTCTTGTTCATAGTATGTCCTTAGAGCTTTTTTCAGGCTATTGTAGTTTGTAAGGTTTCTGTATTCAAAAGGTAATTTGTTTATCATGTCTGGGATGTAGAAGTTTCGCGTGGCCTTTCCGTAGTGATTATTGTATTTATATGTGATATAATTAGTAGTCTGAGGTCTTGTTATACGGTATGTATTTCTGACTGTCCTGTAGTTGGCATCGAAATAATGTTTTAGCAAAGCTGCATAGTGACATAAATGTTTTGCTGTCAGTATTTTGTGTTCTGACATTGCAATGTATATAAGGTCGCTATTTTCTCTTTGTTCCCAAAAGATCAGTTTTATCATTTTGTACTGTAGCGACATTAATCTATTTAATTTGTAGGGTGCACAGAAAGCATACGTTGGTATAGCGTATCTTAGTATATTTTGGCATAGTGCTTTGTATATTAGTATTTTTAGGCGTATGGGAACTATGTCTTTTAACCTGTATAGTTTGCCACTTATTGTTCGGAGTTTGTTGTGTAGATGGTTTATGTGGCTATTCCAGTTCATATCTGCATCGAAGTAAATTCCAAGGTATCGTATTGTTTCAACCTGAGTGAATGTAATGGTTTTACAATTTTGTGTTTTTTTTTTTTTTATATTGGATGGTTATATATATATTATCGACTGGTTGAGTCAGTGGATTTCTGAATATAATTAATTTTGTCTTATCTGAATTTAGGTGGATGGAGTTTTTGGTGAGCCAGTCAACAACAACAACAATAATAATAATAATAAACATGAACTTTATTTGGTTTCGCTTAAATTCCAACGGAAACATCTGAGGCTATGAGACTAGGGAAGTGTGTCTGTTAAAGTGTTTTTGTGCGTGTTTTTCTTCCAATAACAACCCTATCAGGAGATAATTCAGTTCCTGGATAATTCAGCACACACGCATACACAATGTATATTACATTGTGTATGTGTGTGTGTGTGCGCGCGCGCTGGTTTGCCTGTTCCGATCAGTTTGATAACCTGCCGGTTAATTTTTTAAAAATAATAATTTTTAAAAAATTAGCAATAACCCTGTAGTGACGACATTATTACGCCTTAAAAATAAAAATAATAATAAAACAAAAATGTTTAACTTGAAAGTCGTGAAACAAACATGTCGGTAAGTTGAACATTCAGTAAAATAGACTTTTGTTTACCTTAACTTGATCATAAGTCTATAACGTACAGCAAAAAAAAAAGAAAGAAAAGTGCATATTTTTTATAAAATATGCCGAAACAGCACAGTGACGTCATTAAAGAAATTGAAAACTCCTGATTGGCTTTTCGAAGTTAGAGCTACTGACTACACCAAGACAGTTAGTGACACCTATTGCATATTAAGTGCACTATTGGTTGAATATCGAATAGCGAGGTTGACAAGTCACTTTTACATACAAACAGTATGCTTATTAACGTCATACAGGCTCGACGTAATGACAAGCAGACTAGACTAAATATTACCATAAAAGGCTGCGTCGACCTAATAATAAACTCCAACTAATGATTACTTATTTAATTCACGTACTGTTTAAAAAAAATCAACAAAATATAAAATTAATTTTGGAACAATAAGGACTTTTAATAATGCAGATGTATTTTTTTTTTCTAAAGCCAATTGTCATATTAAACGACACTAATTCTATTCTCAAAAAGATACGTGGGAAAACAGCTCCAAAAACACGTTGCTGTGAGATTTGTAATAAACCACGTTTCATAAAGAAGTTCATTATGTGTTTCTAGTTTCTCGTTTATTAGACATCATGCTGTGTAAAGGATTAAAATCGCATACGTTACTAGGAAAGAGTGTCAGACCAAAATAGCAATGAAAAGTATAACATTTGCCGTAGTAATCATAAATCATGCTGTCTGTCATGGAAGACATGTTCAGCCCATAACTATTTACGGTAGCTTAGCAACACCTCAACATCTACACCACTCTGGGTCATTCATTTCTAGCTTAATGGCACAAAAACTCCGCCCCATCAGCACTCGGCTTGGGTCTTGCATGTTCTATTTCTTGCTCCGTCAGCTTTTAAACCGATTCATTATTTTCGACGCACCACACACACACACACACACACACACACACACACACACACACACACACACACACACACACACACACACACACACACACACACACACACACACACACACACACACACACACACACACAAAGAAGGCATGTGAAAGTACTGTGGGCATAATAGAACCCTATTTTTAGAATATAAGAGAATAGACAAGAAGTAAACACAGTAGAAGAGAGATACCAGTATCGAAACTTAAAGAGAAACAAATAAATAAATAAAAACCCTATCAAGAGAAGTTTTGAATATTTCAGTACTTATCTACACAACAGACAGCAGATTTAGTCCTGAATTGGATTTGTAGAATGATAGCAGATAAGAACAATGGATTAATATACTGCTTGGAAAGAAGTCAACCGACACTATAGTGTGAGGAACAAACAGCCATGATATTCACCTTAATAAGATGTTGGACTCTTTTTGCTGCAGGGAGAGTATCAGTCCTAAGGGGAATTCTTTCCACAAGTGATAGCGATCAATGGGCATTTTGGACCATTCTTCCTGTGCATGTGATGAGGTCTTGGACTGTTATAGGAGCGGCGTTCCTTTGACCTCATCTGACGCTCCAATTCATTCTACAGATGCTCAACAGGGTTGAGATCAGGGCTCTGTTCAGGCCAGTCAAGTATGGTGACGTTCACTTCCACAAACCACGCAGTTACAGCAGCAGCCTGGTGACACTTTACATTGTCCTTCTGAAAGAGATAATAGCCAATTCTAGAAACGCCCCAAAGTAGGAAGCATTGTATTCTCCAGAATGTTCAGATACCTATCTGGTTCAATATTCGTAACACTACAAACAGACGTCTGAAGCCAAACTAGGGAAAACAGAACTGTACCATCACACAGCCATCTCTGAATTTCTTAGTTGGGGTTACACACTCTGGCAGACGACGTTCAACGGGAATCCACCACATCCACATCCATCCATCTGTTCGGTAGATGGTGTGGGTGATTCGTCACTCAGTACTACAGCTTTCCAAGCTTCTACGTCCTACTGTCCACGCTCTTTACACCGCTAAAGACGACACTGGATGTTGGTTCGAGTAATGTATGGCTTACATATTGAGATCCTGCCATGGAAACCAATGCTGTGAGCCTCTGAATGTTTTTGTGCAGATTCGTGTTAATAATAATAATCCTTCTTGGAATACTTTCGATACCACTTCATGATAGCAAGAAGTTGAAACCTGTAAATGTTCCAGCTTCAAAATGTTGTCATTATTCTTACTTCAGATTTGACTACAAATTGTTCTATTGAACTTACATCAGAACATTCTGATAGCCAGGGAACTTCCTGAAATTTATTTTGCTGAAACTTTTGATCCTGATTTATTCGATTATGATTGAATATTAAACGCCCCTGCTCCATAGGAATCACGAAGTTCTCCAAACATGAGAACTGAACTGACAAAAACAACTCAACTCCATGATCTCTTTCAAACAGTTACTGGGATGATCTGCTTCAGTAAGTTAGCTAGATTATTTGAAATTCCGCGCGATTAAAAAAAAATTGTGCAGCGCGATTGATTGTTTCAAAAATTGGATTGGATTCTTCATCTACAGCTTTATCATCTTCAACATTGTTATTTTCAGAACATCGAATTTGGAAAGCTAAAACAGTCTGCTTTAGATAAAGCATTGCCATCCAGCATTATACATTAGAACCTTTTTAAAACTATGAATCTCCTTACTGGGGTATATACATATTGGTTGGCTGATTCTTCGTAGAGTTATGGGTTAGATACGATAGCCCTGACCAATCAGAGAACTTTTTGCTTTCAAGCAAGCTTCCAGTAATCGGGATAACAGTATCGCATCAGGCAATAAAATTCATCTCCCATGTAAAAGATTCACAAACATCCTTGTCTGCTGGGGGGGGGGGGGATTGGAACCCACTTGTCGGAAAAGAAACGGAGTTATCCACACCGATAACTACCATTCTTCTTCGATGTATCACTAATTTGGATAACGATGCGGTATAACTGCAGCCACTTCGAATGTTTCGTAAATTTGTTTTCCATAATAGAGCTCAGTGGATGTGGCGTTTGCACACCACCGCGCTTGGCCGCACGAAGGAAGGCTTTGTTTCGAGTCTAGTCGGCGACTAGAGGAAATTTTTCTAAGCCTTTTTTCGACCGGTTCCCGAGTTAGTCGATTTCTGGCACGGGCTAGCGGGTTTTTCCTCCCGAAAACTCGGGTTTTTCGTCCTGTAAACTCAAGAAAACCGACCGTAGAACCCACATTATTTTTTCAGACATTAAAAAATATATTGTGTTAGGGTTAGGGACCACGAGATGGCGGCACATTTGAGCCGTCTCTCTTCACTGCGTACCGCTTAATTAGTGATAGCCTTGGGCCATCTGTCTCTGATTGGGTACCAGTGGAGATTGAACTGCCCACTCAGTCTCCAAAAGTTAGATAGGGCTAAATGGCCTCGCCTACTCCCGTATACGGGAATAAAAAAAAAAAAAAAAAAAAAAAAAAAAAAAAAAAGGCGTTAGCTGATTTTTTTTTTATTTTTTATTTTTTTAATAGAGCATCATTCAGGGTCATCCACATTTTTTTCGGAATGCTAGACTCCACCTTCATCACAAACAGCCACAGATGATCAGTCCGCCTCAAATGACTTTACACAAATCAAATGCGTATTAAAATCAGGTGACCAATAAAGACATTATTTATTATTATAAATAATTTATTTTATTCTAATTCTTATTTCAATATATTTAGTTCACAAGAATCTCATTGATCTCTTTAGTTGTGAGTATGTACACACATTGCCAGTCGGCGAAAAAATCTTGGTTTCAATCAATTTAGAATGCGAAGAAGCTGTATTTTTTCAGCTCAAGATGACTCAAGGTAACTGGATTTTGCCTCTGTAAAACTCGGGTTTTTTATCTTACAAAATAGACAAACCGCTACATTGACCTAGCAACTACTAAAGAAGGCTATCACATCCAAAATTGCCTCCATTGACTCCAAATGAACCAATAAATAAATGATTTCGCCATAGAATATTTAATTGGTCATTTGTTGAATAACTGTAGGTGTCATAAAATTTATTAAAAAAGTTCAGTGATACAAAAAAAAAAAGAATCTTAAATGCATATTATTATAAAATTTTATTACTTGATAGGCATGTCGACATCTGATATTAAGTGGAATGTGTCAAGTTTGCATGCAGTAGTTTCGGATGAAGACTTGACAGATATGAGAACTATCCATCTGTTGCAGAAGGGGACATATTTGATTCTTCTTATGAATGATCAGTGTCAGCCCAATGCACTTTTTTATTAAAGTATCAGAATGTGGATCTGACACTTGAATAGCAGGCTATCTAGAAGATATTTGCTAGATGGCTGTTTATTCTTTTTTTATTGCTAAGGATGAGACAGCAAAATAATAGTTTTGATTTGTTTTTTTCAATTGCATCTGAAACAACTAAGGTTATGAGGCGTCTGCTAATTGCGAGTGTTCTTCTGACCAGTTTTCTGTTTTTAATGAAAAATCAGTTTCTAAGTAGAAAAAGCCCTGTCACTTCCGTGTAAGAGCATCAATCTCACCATGAGCTGAAAAGCCTTCGTAAATGTTCTACGTATTCTCTTTTTGTGTACTAATTTTGGTCTAATTTTGTGTACCTTTAATTCTTCTTTAAAATCTCATTGCTGTTGCTGCCTGTATTCTACCTCGATCTTTATTTTTGGCAGCCTATATTTCAAAACCACATAACACAGTGGGAGTGAACATTACTTTATAAAGTTTAAGATGGATTTCTCGTGTTATTTTTTTTGGGTGTCCTTTTAATTGTTTAATAGATTTTCTGTTTTTTTTTTAATCTATATCTTTATCTTTTTGATATACCATTATACAACCAAAATAACTAAACTGTGTTACTCGTTCTACGATTTTATCTGCTATGTGTTCTATCACACCTTAAACAAACCATCAGTTTTCCTTAACAAAAGGAAACTTTTGATCCATGTATAATTCATATGTTTACCGTATGCTGATATTTTATTTTCCTCTTCGATTAATCGATAAACTTCAACAGGAAATTTCCTTCTACCAAATTATTTATTAGTAGTAAAGGCTGAGCGCATTTCACGAGTAACTATCACACAGAAGCAACTGCTAATAAAACGCAATCAAATTCAGTAAGGAATTAAGGATTTACAACAAAATATTAAACAACAAAAAAGTTTTCGTGTATCACAAATGATCCCCGATTGCCTGTTTTACTCCATTAAGATAAAGCTGTTATTTGCCAGGTCGAAATTTAAAGAACTTCGCACTTTGGTAAAATATTAAACTCCATTTGATCAATAGCTACGTGCAGCTGTTGTTTCTCATCATTCTAGAAGCCTCTTTTAGAGTAGCGATGTTTTCCATTCACCGAATGAATTTTTAGGTCACAACACCAGGGGAACTGTGCTGCCACCTATTACTTTTTAATGCATATCAATATTCTGTCGATTACAAAATGAAGCTCACCAATGAGAAAATTTTTGTTCGTCTACTCGCAAGTTAATTTCATTTAGTATACAGATGATAAAAATTACATTTCTGTTTACTTCGGCACCTGGAACTGTTTACAAATTAAAATTTGTTTTGTGATTGCCTAACGCTTAGAATTGCATCAAGTATCGGTTTTTATTATGATTATTATACATTTATGTTGTATGCAATGAGCATACAAAATAAATGAATAAAGAAATAAATTCATTTCTTTGGAGTTTTAAATTACGTAGAAGAAATATAAAAAAGAAAGAAAAACGCAAACGCGAATTAAAATATCCCAAAGCAAGACCGATAGTAACTAATAATCGAAATTGTCACGACTTAAGTCTACATTTGTGGTTCGCGCTAGATGAAAATACCTCTGGGGACAAAGTTAAGATTGGTGTTTGCGTTGCAGAGGTGTTTCGTGTTAAGCCAAGACATGACACTAATAGCAAAAGATTGTGCCTCGGCTGTACTTTACTTGCATCATCCATTTTACGTAATTCCCCAGAGAGAGAGAGAGAGAGAGAGAGTGCTTTCCAGTTCCAGAAGGGGAGAAAATGGACGAGCGACATCTAGTGGTCAGTCAAGTGAAGTGATTTTCCCCTCTTAAATTGTAGTAGATTTATCCTTTCTTTACAAAGAACATTTTTTGTGTGTGTGTTTGTATGAAATCATTTGACATGTTGGAACATGTCTTATAAACAGTATCAAACTAACTATAAATAAATATTATATGGGCAACAAAGAAACGTTCCATCTACACTGGTGACTTAAAATTCAACATTCTGTCGGTAGGTGGCGCTTTACCGATTTCTGAGAAAACAAAAAAAATGTGCTGATATTTCCTGTGGATGCATTTCTTTGACATATTAAATATGCATTTTTTTTACGTATGAGTAAAGTATTCTCTTCAATATTAAATTGAACTGCATTAAAATGTCCGATGGGCTAAACAAAAATATGTAGAACTAGCATTTATAGCATTGCAATGATGAGTCGATTCTTCTTCACTCAATTTACGTTTCATTATTGCTGGCCAGCACAATACACATAGATGAATTATATTCATTCCTTATGTTTTCATATTTAAAAAGCAAATTTAGAAATGTATTGGACTGAGAATGATTCCAAAACTGAGAAAACGAAAACAAATGGGACAAAGTAATTTATACGAAATCCAATAGCCAGCTGGAAATATGATGAGAAATTTCTCCTAGACTATTATTACATTCGAAGAATGGAAAAGCAAAATAAGAACCCATAAATTACTAGCTGATATTTGTTTAAGTGACTGCCTAGGAGAGTTATAAATTGTTCCGAACTACATTTATTCTTATTATGACACCCAAGTACAGATGGTATCGTTTGGAACGATGCAAACTTCTGTCATGTATCTTCCATTAAAATCGTGGTTTACGATGGCAAGATGAACGATGAATGTAATTAGTTCATTAGATGCTAGCCATCTTGGAAGTTGGGTATAATAGGCATTCATATAGAGGGACTGTAAAGGAGAATCATAAAAATAAAAAATTGGATAAGTTGCGTACATAACAATCCTGCAATGTTTATTCTACAACTTAATCTATCTATCTCTCTCTCTCTTTTTTCTAGTTCCTATCCCGTCCCTTTGAATGTTCCTGTTGTTAACCAAAGCCTCGAACTAATTTCCATAATAAAACTGCTTTCTTCGTGGAAAACTAAAGGCTATAAATAATGGATGTAATTCTACACTTGAAATTTTAATTAAGTCTTATGAAGCAGAAAAATAGAAAAACAAAAATACCAGAAAAAGAAAAAGGGGCAGAAGAGTAGATGATAAATAATGTAGAACATAAGGGGAAAAAATTGCTTACGTTCATTACACAAGAGAGTTTCTCGTTAGTTTTAAAGTTCCCAATTTAATTTTGTGTATTCATTGGTTATATACTAATTGCAGGCATTTAGAGAGTCAAAAGTGGGTCTCGTCACCATCATCATCAAAACGAAAGAAGTATGCTTGAATTAATAAACTGCAGCTAATTTTAATGATGAATATTTTAACAGAACTTTATTTTTGATTATCACAGTATTTCAAATGATTTTTCTGTCTTTTTCATTTCATTTCATTCACTTAAACCATACTTCGAATTTCAACATTTATTGTTATTATTATTTAAAAAAAAAAAACCGAAACAGAACTTCTCACTAGATGGCGGGCCAATCTAAATAAGATGTGTGGAAATGAACTACAAGAAACCACGAATGTATTAGCAAAACATAAAATCTTGTTAATGATTTATCACAGTTGAGTGACGCTAGGTGTCGCTTCAAGTGATGACCCATATACAATACATTTCATAACTATTAAAAATAAATAAGTAGTATAAGCATTATGAGCCGATTAAATCGCAAATCATAAATGATGCAAATATCTGCTTTATATTGAATAGAGAAATAGATATTATTTGTAAATGACTAAATTTTATTGGCTGCATCAGACGATTTACAAAGATCAATAAAATTGTTAAATGGATTCTCAAAATAGTATTATATGAGAATATCTAAAATGTAAACAAAAATATAAATAATGGATTTCAAAGGAGAAAACACCCAGCAAGAAGTAAAATATTGATAGATAATAAAATATTAGACCAAGTAAATACTTTCAGGCCTATGCAGCTCAGTGGATGTGGCATTTGCACACCAAAGCGCTTGACCACAAGAAAGAAGACTTGCTGTCGAATGTAGTCGGCGACTAGAGGAAATTTTTCTAAGCCTTTTTTCGACTGGTTCCCGAGTTAGTCGATCTCTGACACTGGCAAGCGGGTTTTTTCTCCCGGAAACTCGGGTTTTTCGTCCGGTAAACTCAAGAAAAACGACCGTAGAACCCACATTATTTCAGACATTAAATATATCCCTCGATGAGTCTAAGGACTCCTGGAGTCGCCCGAAATAATAATAATAATAATAATAATAATAATATTGTGTTAGCGTTAGTAGAACCGGCACTTGTTGAGCCGTCTCTCTTCACTGTGTGACATTTAATTAGTGATAGCCTTGGGCCAGCTAACTCTGATTGGGTACCAGTGGAGATTGAACTGTACACTCAGTCTTCAAAAGGAATAAGTCTATACAGGAATAAAAAGGCGTCAGCTGATTTTATTTATTTATTTTTGGTTTGCTGTAAATACTTTCAGATACGTAGAATGAAAAATATATGGACATTAAAATATCAAATTTTGTTAAAGTAAATGGCATAATAAATAATATATTTAAGTCATTCCTGCTACCAAAACATAATAAAATCAGACTATATAATGACCTTATCTAAATCCCTTTTATTTTTAAGGAAGTGAAACTGGACCGTGTAAGATAACAAAACACTAATTCAAACTGCAAAAATGGAATTCCACACAAAAGTAGTGGGAAAATGAAGAAATTTTACAATCTCTGAATATAAAATCAATAAATTATTCATGAATAAATATAAACAAAAATGGGTAAAAAAATTAAATCGAATGGACAATAACTTTTACAGAAAGTGTCTTAGAACGCGAGCGCGCATGCGCGCACATGCACACACACACACACATCATCTTTTCGTTATAGAATTTCGTATACTAAGCATTATTCTACAATTCCCTTGCTTCCATGGAACTTTTTGGTACAACCTCTCCCTGTGTCATTTTCAATAAAAAAAATCTCGTAATGCCTTTTATTCTCTTATTGAGAGTAGGCGAGGCAGTTTTAGCCCTAACATTTGGAGACCAAGTGGGCGGTTCAATCTTCACCAGTAGCCAATCAGAAATAGCAGGTCCAAGACTATCACTAATTATACTAAGCATCCGGTGAAGAGTGGCGGCTGACAAGTGTCGCCTTCTCGTCTTTCCCTATCCTAACATGATATGTTATTGTCTGAAAACGTGTGGGTTTTACGGTAGATATCTTGAGTTTCCTGGATGAAAAACCCCAGTTTTAAAAGAAAAGCTTGCTTGCTCGTGCCAGAGATCGACTAACTTGGGAACCCGCCAAAGAAAGGCTTAGAAAATGTCTCTAGTCGGTGTCTAGAATCGAATTTAGAAAGTTCTCTCTCGAGCAGCCTAGCGTTGGAGACGCACATGTCACTTCCATTGAGTTACACAGGCTATCTGTGTAGTTTTTGCTTCTTTACCTATTCTTGTTTCTTCACTTCTCTGGCGTACATTTTTACTGTATGCAATACATTATATCTTATCTTCCATTCTGTGGCAGTTTGTCTATCTTGCGGAATGACAAACCCAATTTTCCAGGATATAACTCCTAACACCTTATATTATCGACTAACACATCATAATATGATAAGTTAGTCGATCATAATATAATATATATGATAAATTGCATTCACTAAGGTTCAATATAAGGTTATTTGCATCCAAGGAAAGATTTGAACCAATGTCCTTCCAACCCAAAGCATACCCGTTTATCGATTGAGCTGCAGATGCTTGGTATGTAGTTTTGTTAACTTTATTTTGGTCCTTTATGATAATTCTGGAGCCTCCGCAGCTCAGTCAGTACAGACGAAGCCCTTTGGTCGGAAAGACCTGGGTTCAATTCCTGTCAGTGACGTGAGGAACCTTTATCTGGTCTCCACAAAAGGTGAATACAAAACCGGTCCCGTGAACACACACACACACACACAGCTACAGTCATAAAACGTACTATGGCAAAGAAGGCAACGGGAAACTACCTTGTTCATAATCATCTCCCTATTTCTTCACTAAATGATGATAAATCTCTGAGAGGATATCTTATCATGTCTTTTGTTTTCTTTGTTTGTCTTTCTTTTGTTTATCTAAGCATTCTTATGAAATCGCATAAACGCGAAATTCCTGTCGGTAGTATCATTTTTGCACTATTATGAAATATTGAACATTCTTTACCCTCTATTTACGGTGACACGACAATATTCTACCGCTGTTTCCGTCGTATTACTTTCCGACAGTTTTATCCTATCCATTGTACTGTAAAGCGCGTCTTCGTCCCATCTCTTCTCTTTCTTTCTGTCAGCTTTGCTGTTTTTCACATCTTTGTCATTGTCTGCGGTAATCTCTCTTCGTTCGAGTACACCACCGTTCTGCAATGATTATCAAGTTCAGTGCGTTTCTTGACCAGCAGGGGTTCTTATGTCCTCTAAAGACGAGAGATGTAATAAAGAAGAGCCACAGGTGACACTAGCGCTGACGGATAACGGAATGGAAGAACAGTAATAAATCTCAAGAGCCTTTGAACCTCTCCATTTCTTCAGATTGCGACTGTGAATCTTTTGGTTGGGGGCGCAGGTGCCGTTGACTACACGAGACTAAAAAAAAATAGCACTGTCTTTTGAGACTTTATTTTCATGCTTATTATTCACCAAATCAGGCAGAAAAACTTCTATATTCATTATATATAGATGGTGACACTGCTGTATGTTTCAATAAGAACTATGGATTTTGTTGCCATAGAATGAAATCTTGACACTGTTATTTTTCATTATTGTTATTCTTGACGTTAGGTTGTAAAACGTATCTGTATGAATTATATATAGAGAGCGACGCTGTTTCTTGTTTCCATAAAAAATCATGGAATTTGTTGCCATAGAGACAGATCTAGGACAATTTTTAAGCCAAGATCAATATCAGGTTAAGGGATCATATCGTAAAGGGGTTAACAAAATTGCAGTTCAATAAAGAAAAGCATCTCACTGATGCTTGGATGTTTCTCTACACACGACTTTGGTGCGTTTCTATTTCTATCTCATGTCTACAGCATTCTTGAAACTTCAGTTTTCTCAAATATGAATGGAATTCCAGTCGACACTCCAATTGTAGAAAAACGATATGATTATGCACCACAAAGATTTTGTAGCGTACCAAAGAAGATCAGCGGATATTTGAAAATTTTATCGATCTTTGACGCATAACAAAGACAGTGTGAAATGTCACAAGTAGACAGAAAATGTCTCTGCTGTTGCTCAATATTCCCAAGTTCATAGTTGACCAAGTGTTAAAAAAAGTGGAATCTGACATTGATCCGAAGATGCGACTTAAAATACTGATTGACAGAAACCGATGCTTTTTTTAAAAGGGTGTTTACGTCATCTGTCAAATACTAGAGAATCTGTGTTTGGAGAGGAGGAAAAGCAACATTCCCGAGCAATATCATAAGCTGAATTTTCACTAAAAGAGTTGCAACTTACCAACATTTATTAATAAACAACGATTAAATGCACATCGTTGACTGGCACAGGTTCAATGCCCACAGAGGCTGGATCATGGAGTAATGGAACTCGATCTTTTGGAGCTACGAGTTATGCTGCAACAGTCTTGCAGTGTGACAGTCCCATATGAGTATCGATCATACCTGGAGAATGATATAAACCTGAGTGTATTTGTTACAGCGCTGAAGTTTCGAGGCGATATGTAAAGATGTGCTGTTGCTTTTCGTGGTATTGATTAGATCCACTGGCCATAACGCACGTAATCAAGACTGGTAACTCTTATGTCGATGTTTTTGAAAATTATACGTACCCTAAATTCCGAAAATTTTATAGATCTGACTTTTTAGTCTTCCAGTCCAATATGTGTGATCACAACATTAATAACGCAGGTAACATATTAGTTTCTGTCAATGAAGATAGGTTTCGTTTACATCTGTCCGATTCCCATGACTTTGGGAAGGATTGTGTATTTTTCGTCATTATATGTAAGAATAGTCCTTTTAAGCAGATAAATCAGTTGTGTACACTAAATATCCCATGATTTCTGAACAGAAGACGACGACAAAAGAATGGAAATTTGAATCGGAATAATTTCAACTCTAACTGTAAACCTCTGGAGAATTCAATTTATTTGATATTCGTCCAGTGATTACTCATTACGTCTAAATGAAACTTGACAATTTAATGGATGATGATTGAATATTAGAGTGCACTACTTAATTGAAATTATTTATCTAAGGTCGATTTTACTTCAAGAATGATAAATAACCTAAGGCGTCTCTGTTGTTATACCATCATTTAAATTCCACAGTCGGTTGATCAATTCCTCTAATTGCATTTGTGACCTTGGTATAATGAATGTTAACAAATACTTCAGATAGCAAGGAAGATAATAAGATTGAATCATTTAGTTCAAAACGCTTTTATTTCAATTATGTTTTTAGAATAGTTTATAACTGCCAAAGGCTCCTTACTAATCACATTCATAATGAAATTGAAACAAAAAAAATATTTTGTAATAATCAACAAAAATAGTAAAAATAAATTGTGATTTGTCCATAGCGAGATATAATATCATTAGCTAACGCCTTTGTGTTTCCCTATAGGTGTAGATATTATACCTCGAGGACGTTTTAACCTTGTCTAACTTTTGGAGAGTGAGTGGACAGTTCAATCTCCACTGGTACCAATCAGAGATAACTGGTCCAAGGCTATCACTAATTAATCGGTACGCGGTGAAGATGTCTAGCAAGTGCGGCAATCTCGCGGTCCTTAACCCTAACACAATATTTTTAATGTCTGAAAACAGTGTGGGTTCGACGGCCGATTTTCTTGAGGTGACAGTACGAAAAACCCGAGTTTCCGGGTTTTTCAGTACGAAATCTGCTTGCCGCTGCCAGAGATCGACTAACTCGGGATCGGGTCGAGGAAAGGCTTAGCAAATGTTCCTCTAGTCGGCGACTAGATTCGAACGCCTTTCATCGTGCGGTCAAGCGCCGTAGAGAACTTCTTCTCTACGGTGCTTGACCGTAGAGAACTCATCTTCTTTTAATTCATTGGGACATCTGTTAATTGGTTTCTTCCAAACCTATGTTACGACAGTGCAGAAACATTTCTCTCTCTCTCTCTCTCACACACACACACACACACACACACACACACACACACACACACACACACACACACACACACACACACACACACACACACACACACACACACACACACACACACACACACACACACACACACACACACACACACACACACACAATTAACATATATTATATCTTTTAATCGTGCGTTCTCTGAGCGTTTTTTAATGTCATATACTAGATGGGATTTGAATCTAAATCATTTCCAAGCAAAGAACGTCTTCGCTACTGAATGTGCTACAGAGATCCTTAATAGTAATTTTCTGCAGTACTAAACATAGCGTCTTTGTATTAAAGCCTTTACAAACAGGCTACAATCATTGGTGGTAATGGAGAATGATGAGAAAGAAGGGCACTTTTCTTTCTCATAAAGTGGAAAATGGTGCCCGGGCGGAAGCGTTAGGCAATCAGAAAATACCCACTTCTAAACTAAACATCAAAGCACAGAGGTCTGTATTTTTCCTCCAGAGAAATATCTTTAAAAATTGGTTAAATTTATTTCTTTATTATAATTTTAAGGAGGAAAAGGTTACTCTGGAATAGTCGAGTAAGATTGGTATTAAATCCTGAAGTGCACTCTTCTACCACCGATCGCTTAAAATATCAACGGTCAATACTTTGAAACTCTTCTCTTGATGCACTGCTATATTGACCTTTTCATAAAATCCTCAAGTCTGAAATTAGTCAGTAGACTTATCCAATGATATGAGACAGTAAATCTGGAAATCTTATAATACTTTTTTAAAAGTATCCAGTTTTCACATCCCGTAGACTAATTCCATTAAGAAACTTTCGACTATTAGAATCAGCTACCATTCGAGGATAAATGAGCTATCATTCAAGATAACAGATACGATACTAGAAGATTAGATACTCACCCAGGATAAATGAAGGTCATAATATATTTATTAAATTCATGTTTAATAGCCAGCCTACGCGACCCAGTGAAGAGTCTACGCTTGGCAACCAAAAGGTTGTGAATGTTCGTATCTTGAGGTGATTGATCACTTTTCTCGCTTATTAGATACCTTAAATGGCTTGAATAAAATGTTACATGTTCGATTTGTAGGGCAACGTTTCCAAATTGTGTAACCCTTAGCGCAGTAACGGTACTAATACTAATCTAGTACAGGGTACATGCGTTCGCAGGTAGTATTCATATTAAAAATATTTTGAAATCTCTTTTTTATATTTGCTAGATAGATGTTCCAGTAAAGGAAATTTGAAGGTTATTCTCATTTTTTTGCCAAATGTCACAAAAAAAAGAAGAAAAAAAATCATAACCCCCGTGGGCAGTAAGACTGAAACTTTTATAAGATCTAAAAATTCATTTTAAAACAAACCTTTCAACTAATCGAATTTATTTTACTCTTATCATGATAGTAAATGAATATATATACAGGGGTGGTTTTATCATTAGGCAAACCTAGACAATCGCTTAAGGGCGTTAAGACTTCGGGGCGCCAGACTTGTACGTGTGCTTGTGTGAGTATGACAAAATATATATATCGAGACAATGTATATGGGCGCCTAAATATTTTTTGCCCAGGGGTATCAGATACTCTCAGACCACCCTGTATATATATATATATATGATATCTTGTAACTAGGATGCACTTCATTTGTTTATTTGATATTTGTTTTGAAAACAATATCTCTTCAAAGTCCCAGTATTATTCATTGATATCTCTGCAAGTGAATATTTTCATTTAGAATTATTTCTAAGATATTTCCCGTACCATTAATGCTAATAAAAACACTTTTCTTATTCTAAAGAATAAAAAAATAATAAGAAAATAACACTTTTCTTCTTCTAAAGAATAAGAAAAGTGTTATTTTCTTTTTCTGTCTATGCTACGTTTGTGGAAACAAGACAATTTTGCTGGTTCCAAAGCAATCAGTATTTTTTTTTAGTATAATATATTTTTTCCTGCTAAAAGACTTCTTCGTGACACAGGATACACTATATTACGGGACAGATGAGTCTAATGGGTGGTTTTAACAACCGCGAAATGACTTGAGGGACCAACAACAGCCCTGGTGAGAGTCCAAAGGACATTATACGAATACATGTTTTCGCTATTGGAGTGTAAAAATGAGTGAGCCGTAGATATTGATTACGACAAGAAGACAGTACAGTAATTTTCTACTAGTACTTATAACCACATGGAGTTATAAATAAGAAATACAAAGTTAAGGGAATATTAGGGCTGGCGCAAGATTTAATCGAATTATGAAAATATTATACGATGTTACCGCTTGTGTGCTGTTTTTTGATCCGATGGTTCCAAGTCACTTAGGGAGATTTAACCAAAGATATAAAGAAGGGAAAATGATAAAATATAATAAATATTAATTTCAGTTGCTTCTCATTGCTTCTGTTCTTTATAAATTTCTTAAGTTATCCATGGATATTCATTGCCCATTGGGAATTATTTAGTAACAATTCATACATAAATTTTGAATGCTACGATCTTCTAGGAATTTTGGAGTTTGTTTCAGCTATCAGCTAACGCCTTTTTGTTCCCGTATAGGAGTAGGCGAGGCCGTTTTTTATCCCTATCTAACTTTTGGAGACTGAGTGGGCAGTTCAATCTCCACTAGTAGCCAATCAGAGATAGCTGGCCCAAGGCTATCACTAATTAATCGGCACGCAGTGAAGAAGGCGGCTAGTAAGTGTCGCCATCTGGTTGTCCCTAACCCTAACACAATATTTTTAATGTCTGAAAATAGTGTGAGTTCGATGGCCGATTTTCTTCAGTTTACGGGACAAAAAACCCGAGTTTTCGGGAGGAAAAACCCGCTAGTCCGTGCCAGAGATCGACTAACTCTGGAACCAGTCGAGAAAAGGCTTAGAAAAAGTTCCTCTAGTCGGCAAACAGATTCGAACGCCTTTCATAGTGCGGTCAAGCGCTGTAAAGTGCAAGCGCCACTTTTAATGAGATACACAGGCTCTCGGGATGGAGAAAGGCATAGTGAACTATGCCTTTCTCCATCATAGTCGTTGAGTGCATTTTGCCACGTGCTAGAAGAATAAATAGTGAGACGCAGAAAAAACTATATCGTGTGCTTACTCCTCACTGGTATTATTACATTCATATATTGTATGTGTTTTACAGTTGAATTTTCTGAGTTACAGGATTAAAAAACTGAGATTCTTCGGAAGAAAAAAATCATATTTACATGTCCCAAAGATCAACTAACCAGGAATAATTTGAAAAGGAACTAGAAACAAGCAGAGATGTTACTCTGCAATATTGCAGATTTTAATTCTCAATAAATATCTCTCCAGTTTGCGACGTTCTTTCGAACAAATTGGAAGACCTTCATTGATCCAAGAATGACTATTCAACGTACAGTTTGTGGACTGTACGTTGAATAGTACAGTCCCATTGGACATTGACGTTGGACAGTCAATGAACGCGACGCATTCCTGGTAATGAGAAGTTAAAATTTTATTTCTCTTCATTATATTAGTCCTCCCTGTACAATTAGTCAAAATTCTTACTCCTTTCATCAGAATGCAATCATTACTTCGATCCGTTAAACCTATGCAATTGCAAAATACATATTACAGACAGACAGAGAAATCTATTTAACAACACAATATTAGAATACAATAAAGATAAATAATACCAGAGAAGAGATCTACGGCGGTAGCTCTGCCATCGTCTGTTATCTTCAGCTAATCCATACGATGCTTCAGAAGAATGACATCACATTCTACTTAAAGATTAGGAAATCTTACTCCGTTATTATAAGAGGGACCGAGAAAAAATATAGGAGTTCACGGAGAATGTTATTAGAGCTCCCATACTTGAATATAAACCTGAACATTAATCTACCTGCATGTCTTCTAACCATGTTCCACCAAATAGCATTATCGAGTACACTAGATTGAAAAACAATGGACTTGCTGACAACTAATTTGAATAATCGAAATTCTACATAATAACATATTTGATGTAGCCCTGCTAATATATCTTATTGTCTGTAAATTTATCCCTTGATATTTTATTCCCAACTGAGAAAGTTCCAAGTTATTAGGCCGAAATGAGTAGTGTTGTTAATAAATAGCTAGAAGTTGTTTCGGGTTTACCCTATTCTAGTTTTATTCATTTGAATGTGTCTAAATATATATATATAATGTGTCTATATATCTATATACACATATACCAGCAAAGTTTTCATTATTATACACTGCTTGAAAAGAAATCAACGAACCCCCCCCCCCCCATGTGCATCATGCCATGTTACGAATCACGTGTTTGTGGTGGGCGTAAATTGGAGAAATATGATGATCCCAAGTCAGTGCAACTGTGTCCGGGTAAAATGGCTGCGAGAAGAGAACTGACGGAGTTTGAACGAGGCATTGTAATAGAAGGCCATATTGCAAGTCTATCTGTTCGGCAAATTGTTGAGGAATTGAGCCATCCCAAGTCAACAATGTGATACCATATTGAGATGGACGCGCAGGGAGTCAAAGGATAATACGTAAAAACCTCCATTCGTCTGCCGACATGTTGAATGCGGACTCCAAGAATTCCCATTACTTTCACCGAAAATTACCGTTTAGTGTGGCTTCACAAGGCTAGTAACTTGTTTAATACCGCACGGAAATATTGCGATATGCTGAACAGTTTCTCATTCTTCAACTTCAGCAACGACGATGTCTGGACGAGATCATTTTTATGCAAGATGCCGCACCTTCCCACATTGTACGACCAGTACAGCAGCTTCTACAGCATCAACTTCGCAGAAGAAAGAATGATTCGTTGCTTCTTTCCAGTTGCATGGCCACCTCGCTCCCCTGATATTACTCCGTCCGATTTTTGGTTGTGGGCTAACGACTACCGTAACTGTGTCTCGAACTAAGCATCGTAAAGGACAACGTATCATGGACTGTGATGAACATTCTTTCAGATTTACGTTCGGCTGTTGAAAATGGTGTGTACAGGATGAAATTTCTGGTCCACGAGAACGATGTCCACATTGAACCAGTTCCTCTTTCGCATGGCTGAATCAATGTGCTCGAGTTATGCAACAGGTTTATGACAACACTCATGCTCCATTAGCTATAATACTATAATAATTCCTGCGCTAAATTACATTGATATTAAACGTTTTATTGCTGTGCTATGATTGCAACATATAAAGGTAATAAGTAATACAGTATTTCATTTCAATTTATCTTTGTTATTCCTTTGTCTGTCCATTTTAACGTTTTTTTTTTTTTTTACATTGTACAGAGCATATTCCTCCTATCCGCGACTTTTCGATTTTTTCCCTTCTTTTTCACGTAATTGTTCTTCCCATGTCTTGATTAGTCTTTCTACCAAATTTAGTGATATTCTGGTCAAATAACATTAGCTCTGAATAGGGGAAGTTTAATTATGGCCCCTGTATATACACACCATTATATGTACATTATATGAATAGTTTTCAATATTACTAGTTGCGCATTTTGTCCATCAGGTAGCGGTTAATTTTCATTAGTTTTCAATATTGCTAGTGGTTCATTTTGTTCGCTAGGTGGCAGTCAACAATAGCGTTATCAAAAGAATTGTATTTCTTTCCTGTCTGTTGTTTATTATAAAGCTATGGAGTTTAAAATTAACCTTGTTGTTGTTGTTGGAGGTAGAAAAGCAAAATCTTCTGGAACAAGAAAATAATATGCGTTTCTACAAACATAAAAACTATATTCATCTAAGAATAAATAAATGGCATTTACATGACCATTGTAAAGTTCATTAAAATCTGAAAAAGGAAATGATAAACAACTTTACTCAAAGCCATCTTGCAGCCACAAATATTATCAAGAAGCACTGCTGCTATAGGTTCTTTGCAGTCACGCTAACTTTACCAATTGTCAGGCACGCTCTAATCCTTTCAGGTAATATGGAACTAAATTTTGTGATTAAAGCACAAAGTTATTTTGTTTAGATAACTGCTTTTTGGCTAAGCAGAACGTGGACTGAATTAATTCGCCATAAATAAAAGAATAATGTTGGGGAAAATAATAAAATAAAAAGGAGGAGGATGTTAATTTCTGCTGGCAGATTCACAAAAACTTAAGTTAAAAAAAATCACGTGAACAGAAATAGACTATATTTTCAAATATCCACAAGCAGCTAAAATTCGAATAATTTTTCATTATCTGCGTCATTTACATTAAAATCTTTTTTAAAAAATATTTTAAAAGAAATTTTAAGAAATTTTTTAAAAGAAATTTGTGCTTCATATTTATAAGCAAAATTCAAATCATTATATTAAGATTTAAAAATATGCACCGTGGATATCTGTGATTACTGAACAAACAAGACAGAAACAAAACAAAATTTTGTTGCTAATGAGATGTTTGTATTATAGGGTATGGATAAATTACTTTTAACTTCCTGAAAAACAAAAACAAACGCACGTTGCAATTCACAAGGAACACAATAATGGTTCTATGATAATGACATGAATATTGCATTTTCGTTCTTAATTTATTACCTAATTAGAATTGTAATTTTTTTCACAGAATTTTTTTTTTTTTTTTTTTTTTCACAGAAGCTACAGGAAGCCATTGCTAAGATCGAATTGAACAAACCATCTCACTTTATTTTCCCCCTTCCTTTTCTGGACTGCAAATAAGAATGCCGAACATAAAGAAATTTTCTTTACCTTTCTAAGGAGTTCTTGACACAACTGAATAGCACTAAATTGAGCGATTTGTAATAATCCAATTCTGATAGGTTATAAGTAATCATAACTTAGCTTTCGGTATCTAAATATTTGTTTAAAGCGTGTTTACAATGATCTTATAATGGTACATAACAAGTGTGTCCTTCGGAATGAATTTATTTTGATAAAAATTGTTCATTGTGATGTTTATTCAAAAATTGTCGAGTTTCGGCGGTCTAAATTCGATAATGTTTATTTTCTCAATAAATTCATTCTCTGCTTCATCTTTAAGCTACTAATGTGTTAATGGGTTTTAAACATTTCTTGTTTAGGATTACTATGTGAAAGTTATACAAATTCGACGACAAGTTGGCTTGCAAAGGAAAGCATACAACTGTTTTGCTAACAAATGTCGTTGCTATGCAACAGTGTTCAGTGTTGTTCACTGAACTGATTACTAAGTTATCAGGCTAGGAATATACAGTAGCGAATGGCTGGATTTAGTAGACGTTGAAGAATGCCTTTATTATATCAATAAATTGTGTGTTGCTCTTCTCAAGTCTCAAAAACCATGGACTCACACAAATGCATATGCTAAAGCCATGACGTGTTCGCGTGGGCAGACCAAGTCACGAAATGTATGTTTTTTATGACACTTTCAGATCATTATTACCATACGTGTTTTCTGTTTGCGAGGCGAAAGTGGAATATTCCTAGAAGACGTCATCTCTAAGGAACATTTGAACTCATCTACGAACATGTATACAATTATCTACCGCGATAACAAATATTAAGAGTACATCATAAATCTAAAAAAAAAAAGATTTAAAAAATTATAAGGAAAGTTATTTTAAATCTTTAATAATATGAAGCACACAGAAAACAAAATATTCCACTCGAAACCGCACTTTTTGCACGCATCTGAAATAAAATTGTTGTCAATATGAGTGAAACAAATATATGCCATCGTCTTACAAGATACAACATTGAAATAGTTTGATTATAATGACCTTTTCATTAAAGTCCATTTTATTATATATTTTCAACTGACAACAACAACAAAAAGAAAAACATTTTTTTTTTTTTTTTACTAAACTAATCAATCTCCGATGTCTATGAGGCCAAAAACCTTAATCAAGGATTTTCGATCAAAGGTGAGTTAGCCAGTCTTTGAGGGTTTTTTCCTTCCAGAAACTCGGGTTTTTCGACCCTTACAACAAACAAACCGATCCTACGAACAGACATAGGATAGTACTGGACAAGGAAGGCAACGGGAAACCACCTTGATCTATAATAATTCCCTAGTAAAGTAGCATTACTAACCCACCAACCGGTAGGTTGAGGGAAGCACACACAATCAATTTCAAGAACCAACCGTAAAGTTCTCTGAAAATGAAAAGGGTCGTCAATGATGGGAATTGCTGTTTGTTTCCCAATACCTACTCCGGTATTGGGAAATATTATTGATATCCAACTTCAGGTTCAGTAGAATGCAATTTCTCTGTTCTCTTTACTAGTTGAACTTGGGTTATTGCCTATTTCGCTTGCTGTTTAAATGGCTGCAATAGTATTTACCATTAATTTAGGATGTTTGATAATATTGTAACAAAGTCGCATGATTCTGAAAGATACATTAACACCCAAGCATCCTTTAGCTCAGGTGGTAACGACGATCTTTGGTTGGGAAAATGTGAGTCGTTACCAGCTGAGCTAGAGACATAAAGAAAAGATTTTCTATAAGAACTTTTCCAGATGAAACGGAGTTAGCTGGTTCCACACTGAGGTGGGAAGGTTATCATTCTTTTCGGAAACTGGGATTTTACTTCATCCCTGATTACAATCTGGCAAAAAATAATCTTCATGAAGGGGTGCTTTTGCGTTCGTCTCCTTTAATATAAATACATTTTTTTTTAGAAAAAAAAATTTTTAACAATGGCGTCTAAGGGAAAAACCACAGATCCTTCTCTGTAGCTTCCATTGCTCTCTAGACACTTTTGCATCGCTGAGTGAGAGTTTTTTACTCCGATCAGAGCTCTATACGAACAGCTTGTTTCCGCTACTCGGAATGCATCCATCTTATGAGAGGGACGGAGCAGATCGCTAAACTAGCTTGAGATCGTTTATGAAAGAGGACCTTTTTCGTTTCTGTTGGGACGAAATCTACGGATGCGTTATTATTATTATTATTATTATTATTATTATTATTATTATTATTATTATTATTATTATTATTATTTTGCAATGTCTCCAAGTGTAATTCTGAATTGATTGCGGTACCTCTAATCAAATGTCCATTCAGTAATGTGTAAAACTTTCTGCTACCGAATAAATAAATTAAAAACACATTATTGGATAAAAGTGTGTCTCGTTCCATACATAGAGCAGTTCTATAATAATCGACCGTTTGCTCAATTCGGTATATTATTCTATTTTTTTATTATTATTCTATTATTTCTATTCTATATTCTATATTTATTATTATTATTATTATTATTATTATTATTATTATTATTATTATTATTATTATTATTATTTCACTTACATTGTGTAACCCTCAGAATAATAACCATAGTCTTGTATTATATCGGAATTATTACCATTTTGTTTTCTGAAAAAAGAAAAAGAAAAGAAAAGAAATAAAATTAAAAGGGCAATATTCCAGTTTTTCACAATTTACATTAAAAGTCTATTAGAATTCCTTCCAGGCTCAAGATCTTGATCTTCTTAAGGAGCGTGGCTCGAAACATAATATGTATAACCATGTCCACAAATCTATAGGAACTTCTTAGTAAGGGCGACCGGGGAAAACCCTTGCTCATTAACATTTAAGTCACAACATCTGGTCACAAGCAAAGATTAAGCAAGACAAATGACACAAAAGTATTTACTTCACAGCAGCCATTAAGATTTCCTCCCTCTTTATCCCCCCCCCGAGGAAAAGGAAAGGAATTAAGTCAGGCACACACACACACCTCCGTCTCCTTGAATGCTAAATGACTGCGAAGACCATTAGCGACTCAAAGTTGCCTTACAAATGATTCAACGTTAGAAAACGCAATGGGAAGTTTTGTTTGCGGTGTTAATAACTCGGTGGAATCCTGTTAAAAATTTTATGTGCACAAAAACTATACTAAAGTACGGTTTTTGTAGAGTTTTATAAATATATAATTGATGTAATGTTGCAAACCCATAGTTCATTAGCACTGAATGAGCTAAGGAATTTTATTTCGATTTTTATTAGCCCCCTTTTGTGTTTGTCCATTTTTTCGTTTGTTTGTAGGAGAAAATCTGATTTCCAGTTCGTCTTTGTGTGAGATGAATTCATTTTCTATAGCGGCTTTCTCCCTTACATGATGGAATTCAGATCCCTGTATTTCAAGATGGATTCCTTGTTAGGAATAACCAGAATTGTACGCTGTCCAAAGAGATCAACGAACCATACATAATGCATAAACACTAATCGATTATTGTAGAACGTAATCGTGAAGTTGTTAGTAATTTAAACTGTGCATATCAAGATGATAACAGATGAGATTTTATTTTAAAAGCTTTCAGAAATACAATCGAACAAACAGTTTTAATATAATTCAAAAGAAAAACAATGGCTTATCAGAGACGAGAAACAAGTGACATTTTTTTAATGTTTATAATATTTTAGAAAAAGAAGTTTCTGAATATAGAAGTTTAGAAGTAGTGTAAAGAAAATGTGCTACAGACAGATCGAAACGTACTTATAATGACACATCCATCTCAAACAAACAAACAAACAAACATATGAAGAATAAAGAAAACAAAGAAAAAGAAAACGAACTAATCGATAAATAAATAATCGAGATTATCGATTATTTGTTTATTGTTTTATATAGCTTATAAAAGGTAAAGCGATATAATTCGCTTTACACACACACACACACACGTGTGTGTGTGTGTGTGTGTGTGTGTGTGTGGAACGTTCTAGACCAGGGCTGTCCAAGCTTAGGTAATCCGAGGGCCGCATCCATTGCGTATCTAGTAATTCAGTGAGCAGCAGCGACACAACCTCGATATCTGAACAAACGAACAACACTAATTGAACACTAATCGCGCGCTCACGTTCCCCGTGAATACCTGGAGCACGCGCGTTGCAACCAAACAGTGTAAGAACGCTTCTTTGACACATCTTCTATTTGAAAAACACGTGGGTATGTTCGTGATGTAAAAACACCAAATAAAATTACTCATATGGAGATTATCGATTAGTGAAAGAATTAAAACATCAAATACGCATTCGATTCGAGTTGCTATTTTATTTTTTTGCTCTTGAAAATCAAAACCCACAGGCGAGCTTCACAAAATCGCACCGCGGGCCGCATCCAGTGCTTTGGACAGCCCAGTTCTAGACGATCAGAAGAAAGCCTCTCACAGGTTCAATACTAGTCGCCAAAAAAGAGGAGCGTTTTCCAAGTTTTTTTGTTTTCAATAATTGACGTTGAAATCGTTTTTTTTTTTTTTTTTTTTTTTTTTTTTTTTTTTTTTTTTGTCTTCCGGTTAGTGGAGTTTTTAACCACTCGACTCTGAAAAGCTGCCGCAAAACCCAGTTACTAGAACAATTTTTCAGAAAAATCTACTCTTCAGACATTTCTCTTTCAAACAATAATACCCGCTAAGGTTTAGGAACACGAGACGTTGCACTTATTTGTCGTATTCTCAGCCCGAAGTCTTTGAAATCTACAGAAGCCATGAACTCAACTATCGGTGAAGATAGAGGGTGAAGAGCGTCTGCCTATCGATTTCCAAAAGTAAGTAAGAAGTAAAAGAGGTCTACTTACTCCCTTGGGAATAAGTCATCAATTATCGTAAGTATTTATTAACAATCGCATGTAGAATAACACAATGTTATACAGAACTTACAATCCATCATTTCTCTACCTATTGGTCCGGGAGTGAACAAGCTTTTATGATGCGTAGTGGAAAATAGTTTTCACATTTTGATCACAGGCAAAACAACGACTTTTCAAAGCTTTTTGAAAGATCATTGTTTCAGTCTTCTTACCCTAAATTGTCTTTTGATGTCACAAAAAAATTTAGACCAGGGCTGCCTGAAAATGCACACAATGAATAATATCATTCCCCTTTAAAATGACCAGTAAATTTATTTTGTACCTGTAATTCTTGTGTAATTTCTTTTTAATATTTTTTAAGATTTGTAGATTATATTAAGATGGTGCATCTCTATTATGAAAAATTCAATTTCTACAAAAAGCTTTTCATTTTGCTGTTACAGCATATCACAGTTTCCCGACTCCTCCATCCTCTTTGGGGAGTCTGGAAAATGCGAGACTCTCTTGACGTCGTGTCTCTATAAGGTTCTCTGTAAAGGTCGCGTTGCAATAGCCAGCCAAATATAATTCTTTCTGGCTGCGCAAGCCACCATAAATATGGTTTAAAAATACAGAAAAATGCATCGAAAATTCATGAATAATAAACGCGAGCAAGGATTGTAAATTTTCAAACGGCAAAACAATGCCCATGAAAACCATCGTTTATCACGATATTGTCGAAACATTTCGTTGATTTTTTTTTTTTTAATTTTTAAACTGAATATTAATTCAAGCTTAGAACAGTCCAAGTAGGTCATGATTTTTATGCAACAGTCAGCCACAGTATGTGAAATATTTAAATGAAGTTATAAAGTGAATATTATTAAGAGCTGCGTGATCTGATTCGTGAAGAATCACGTGACTCAGTGACTCCATTACTGCAAGCTTACATCCGGGGCACACCTACTGATGGTTGTTTAGTTTATTACCAAATACCGTTATTATGATCAGGAATTTAGGATGTTTTTCATTATCTCACTGCACCCCCCCCCCTTTCCCCCAGCGGAAGAAAACTAAGGCAAGATTAATTTTTTTTTAAAAAAAAGAATTAAAATAAAAATAGGAAAATAAATCTAAGACGCTAGAAATATATAAATATTTCTAAGAATCAGCTGAGGGGAATTCATCTCGAAGTCTAATTGTCTACTTTAAAACAGACAAACCGTCCCTATACTAGATGTACTTAACAGATACTTCATAGACTTAGCGGCCTTATTGCTAAGCAAACAGCCATCTAATCCGTTTGCATCTCTTTTTAATGATGTTTTATTCTATTAAATGCTTATTACTTTCACAGTTTTTTTAGTTCGATAATTAAGCTAGCATTATATCTATGCCTCCAAGTTGTTAAAGAGAAAAAACACTGTTCATGTTTTTCTTGCGAAGCTGGAAGTTGTAGTCTTTGGAAGAAAACATTCCGAAGTCGATGAAACGGATGCAGATGGGATGAAAGGGGATTAAAAGTTGGTTAGATAAGTTTGAAGCTGGACAGTAAATAGCTGTTTACCAGCAATTACATTAGGTAATCACCTAGGTTTATATAAAACCCAGCATTATCAAATAAAAAATAAATTGTAATTATTAACAAAAAAATTAGCAATTTTGGCAACTACAACAGTTGAATATTCCACTGTTAATATCAGAAAACCGTATCACTTCCTTGGAAATTATCTAAAAAACAAAATTAATATTTAAAATTTATTAAATAGTAATATAAATCTCATGGTTTACAATTCGAAATGGTCCAGAAGCATATTTAAAAAAAAAAAAAAAAAAGAATCACCCATAACTCACCAAGTTTGTATTGCATAAAGTCGTCTTTAACGACTTTAATTCCTGTCCCCCTCCCCCGTGGTAACTGGTAACTAACTACACACTATTCCAGTTAGATAACCAAAGCTAAACTGTTTTGGCCATGGAGCAGTCTCTTTTATAACAACTAGTCTAAAAAAGATTAAATGAAATGAAATTTTAAATTAAAGGATATTAATTTGAAATACCTGTGTGAATAATTTTTTGAAGGTAAAGATGGTAAAAGACTTGATAAGTGTTGAAGACTTGAACGAATAACAAAAAATTCAATATTAAAAAGATGAATTGCGCAAACTATGAATTTAAACGAACTAAAAATAAAAAAAGGACATTAAAAAGAATAAAAACACTATAAGACAGCACCGTTAGAATCGAGTCAATCGATCGGGCTCATCTGTAGGTATGAACTGGTTTTTCTCCTGGATGCCCATTTTCCATACCACAACACAAAACCATCTTTGAACTTATTTTGGGTTTAGTTACAAATACACCTTAGTAGAAATATGAATTTGAGTATTTTGTGAAGTTAATGCCATTCTCCACGAGTCGACAAATACGTTTTTCCACTCGACCTTGGCGATTTTGCCAACGGGCAGACGGGACAAAGTAATTTTTTTTTTATTTAATAAAAAATAACTTTTTAAAGAAAAAGTTTTTTTACTTTACGAAAATGATGATGATGGAAAAAAAAAAGAATTAAAAATCAAAGCAATGGACTTACGTCATATGAACTACGTCATAGCAAATAATACCAAAATACCATGCAAAGAAAACCTAAGCAATAATAAAATTGAAAACTGTGTTTAGTGTGAGATTCTTTCATAAAAACAGAAAGAAGCAAACGCATGTGCCATTTGAGACGAACTTTTGTGTAAACAATGCTACTTTTCTTTCTCTCTCTCTCTCTCTCGAAGCGGTACACTTCAAGGTTCTCATTTCGCTGATGTGCTGGCAAACGACTTTAGTTCCTTCAGTCTTTCCCAAAATATTGCTCTCAGAAAATATTGCTCACTAAGTACTCTCTATAGTTTAGGCTTAAAGGTAATACGATTGTCTGGAAAATCCCAGTTTAACAGCGTCAGAAGAGAGCACGTAGCCTAAACTACGTCATAGCAGTTTATTATTATTATTATTATTATTATTATTATTATTATTATTATTATTATTATTATTATTATTATTATTATTATTATTCCTGACACCTCCAAGGAGTCCGAAGACTCATCGCGGGAGGACACCTACAACTGTCTCAACCACTACACCGAACCACTACTACGAATCATCTCCATCAACGCCATCTACCGCCCACCATTTTACACTATACAATACTGTTCACTCAATAAGGGAGTGGCAGTGGATTTAACTTGCAAATTTGAGGTTCAATAAAATTTGAGAGCTTAAATATTGATAAAAATATAGTTTTGTACTTATTAAAATTCATTCATATAGTAATTACATCTATTTAAACAAAAACGTTTCACAATTGCTTGAAATGGCTATTTACGTGATTTATGTGAAATTTGGAGACGCTCACAAATCTCCCATTGCCCGTAGTTATCGAAAAATTGTAATGCAAATGAGTTCAGTTTCATGGAAATCAAATACGTATGAGTTCATTATTTAAGAACGATTTGTTAGGAAGGGGAAAGGGGTGGTATATTTTCATGTAAAGAACGGTGCGACGCTTAACTGTACTTCCGTTATTCCAAGATTTACGAGCACAAAAAGAACTACTCATGCATATTTCCTATGAATTTTAAGTAGCTTGAAGTGAAACATACAGTAATGTTTCACTATGGCGCCATCTTTTGGTCATAGTGAAATATTATTTAAAAATTGTGTCAGTTTAACTTTTTGCTAGATTTTTTTTCTTCTAGTTCGAATAAAGTTTTTAGCAACTGCTTGTTTTTCTATTCGAATTCAGATCTTTCTAAACCAAGCAGTGTCGTTCTTCTGATTTTGTTACGATGATGTAGCTCAAGTTTTTAGCAACTGATCGAAGTGCATTTTGGAAAAAATAAAATAAAATAAAATAAATTCACAATTCTCAGATATTACCGCTGCTTTATTCTTTATAGAAATGCTCTTTATGTGGTATCGTTTATATTTAAGATAAAATACTCGCTAAGAAAGACAGTAACTAAAAAAATTTTATTTGGGGTTAATAAACTCCATTTGGTTTATAGAAAATAAACGGTATAACCAAAGACTGAAAATATGATTTATTAGGCCAAGAAATAAATGACTATCTCTTCTTACACCTCCCTGTTCACAGAAGCTTCGCAAAATTCGATATAAGGTAAGTGTAGATAGAGTACCGGGTGATTACAACAAGCAGTTCGCGAAATCAGAAATCTGCACATCATGCGATAACAAACACCTAATTACAACATGCAAATGTCGTAAGCTCCGTGACAGAAAGTAGGACTGATAAACTTTCTCCATGCATAAAGTTATGATACTTGAAAAATAAAGAAACGCTGAAGCACTTATGAAAACACCAAAAACCAGAAGAATGCAACAAAATCTCAATACTTTGTCCTAAAAGATCTTCATAAGTTTTATCGAGTTATAGAATGCCTGTCAAAAGCAGGAAAGGCCGTTGATGGAGTTACTAGATGAGGGACTCCAGTTACTAGGTGATGGAGTTTCCTCTGGCTAAAGCTTAAAAATAAAAGGCATGATATTAACCATACTGCAAGAGCTACTTCCACACTAACATGTGGATATCAGTTCAAGGAAATGAGCCAGGATACTTCAGGAGTCTGTGCCTTCTCCTCGTGATAGCCCTCCTCCTACACACACACACACGCATACGCTCGCAACAAACATACACATTGTCTAATTTGCATACGTCTTGAAACCTGGCTTGAAAAGTACAAGAATCATTAATCCATATCGATCTAAATCTAGTAAATCCGATTCCGTTAACGCCTTTTATTCCCCAAAGAGTGTGGGCAAAGCCAATTTAGCCTTAATTAATTTTCGAAGACTAGTTAGCAGCTAGCCACCACCCCTTAGCAAATCCCAGAATAGCTGACACAAGACTATTCATTCCTTTAATTAGCACTTGGGGAGGAGAGTACGGCAGACAACTGCCGCCATCTCGTGGTCTCAACCCTAACTCTTTATATATTATACATTGAAGAGCGTGAGTCCTGAGGTCAATTTTCTTGAGTTCATGAGAAACCGAGTTTTGGGGACAAAAAACGTGCTTACCAATCCCACAGATCGACTAACTCGGGAGCCGATCGAAAAAAGAAAAGCTAAGAAAAAGTTCCTCTAGTTGTCGAACAGTCTTTCTTCGGGAAGCCTAGCACTATGGATGCAAACGTCATTTCCATAGGACTAATCGGCCTTTGATATAAAGCTATACAAATGTTGATTTAATAGAATAAAAATACATATATATGTTTAACAGTGTATTAATTAAATGTCTCATTCTATATTAATTATAATGTCCATAATCATAATGAAATGATTCTGCAATAGTTTTATATAAAAATAAATAAAAATTACTTATTTAAGGTAAATATATTTTATTTATGTGTAATACAATCATATCCTATATAATATGTGTGATATTGAATAGGAGGTTGACGTTTTGGTTTTGATCTAATAAAAGATAGGTAGTGGATTAAGGATTTTTGTGTTTTGTTCTTTACAAGGTCTTGATCCAATTATATCTGCATCGTTGTATGCAGGTCTGGTAGCCTGAGTTTTAGGGAGATATTGAAATAATAGAATGAGCGCAAAAAGTTCATAACTAAGATGATATTGGGAGTAGAGAATGTTGAACGATGGTAGATTAAAGGAAGTGTGGACTGCTGTGGTTTCAAAATAGGCGAGAAAGAGTAATGGAGACATATCGGTTGATGAAATGAGAGCCATATATTGGCTGAGGAAGTGATGCACGGACACTGACGGTGAAAGATTTGAAAGAGACGAATGAGAGATATTGAGATAAAAATGGACCTCCTGGCGATGAATCTTTGGACTCCACTGAATACACGATTACCATGAAAATATAAATTTAAATAATATATTCACGGACGATCATCAGATAAACGTGCTACTTATTATTAGGTTATCAGATGTTTATCAGAGGTTAAAGATGTTTATTGAGAAAGAGGATATGCGGTTATTTATTTATAATATGATGACACAACAGCCGTGAGGCCCATGCGGGTTGATAGGGCACTATCTTATAACACCAATATAATACTATTGGTCGTAATGTACTTCCTAAATAAATTACATGTGTTCTTCTGACCGATTTTCCTCGAAAAACCATTTCCGGGAGGGAAAATCCAAATCCTCCACCTACGTATGAGTCTGGTAACTTACTTTCAGTTGAAAAGCTAAATAATACTATTTGGCTTGTATACAGTAGTGTTGAGTGCTTGTTTCAAGTCGATTTAGCACATTCTAAATTCATATACCTTCTTAAAAAGGAATTCCGACTTCTCTTTATCATTTCTTCCTTCAAGTTAGATAGGGTAAATGGCCCCGCCTGCTCCCTATATGGGAACAAATAGGCGTTAGCTGATTTTTTTTTCCTTCAGTTCAAACTTCTTAAACTGATTAGATGCCTATTAACATTCTCACTGATTTTTTTTTTTTTTTTTTACTCTAGTGGATGCTGACAGATGCCACCCAACGCAACCATTCCGTTGTCCTGGAGATTCTACCACATGTATCTCCATCCAGTACCTCTGTGATGGTGCTGAAGACTGTAAAGATGGTTATGACGAAGATCCCCGTCTCTGTACTGCAGGTGAGTATGTTGTCTACAACAAACAAACAACTCTCGATTCTATAGCACACTTTGTTCTCAGAAATTAAAAAATTTTCAACTTGATATAATTAACAATCGATTCGTTATTGTTTTATACTAGGTTAAAAGATGAATATTGATATATTCATCGATATATACAGGGTGTTCGGGATAAATTTGACATATTTATAATTAATTATATTTTTCCGTAAGTTACATGTATTAACACACACTTCTCTTCATTTAAAAGTTTGGACCCTTCTTCATTCATATACAAGATGTCAGAAAGGATGGATAGCTGGAACCCACCTGAATCATGGAAGAGAATAACTTGTATCATGATGATTCGTGCCCGCCATCAAAATAAGGATATTACGACTGCTGCCCAATGCTCCCTGAATACAGTAAAAACAATCAGGCATGAACTAGAGACTTGCAATGGTGACTACGAGGATGTAGCAAGAAGAAAGATCCCTAGCAGACGATCTGATTGCGTTCGTACAGCAGAATTTCTCGCAAATCTGCAGGAACAGGTGTTGAAGAACCCTGGCATTGGAATTCGGGCTTTGTTCGTGGAGTTGCTAACTGTAGTCAAGCCCTGGATAACAAGGGTAGCCAATGGTAGGCCGTATGTATGGCAGCAGGATTCGGCCCCTTGCCACACCTCTGGGAAAAGTCAAAAATGGTTGTCTGAAAATTTCTACGACTTCACCAGTCCAAATGTTTGGCCTCCAAACTCCCCAGACCTTAACCCCATGGATTATTTTGTATGGGGCGCAGTTGAAAAAGACACCAATCGCACTTCCAGTAATACAAAAGCCCAGTTAATGGATAAAATTAAAATTAAAACAGTTTTTGCGGCCCTTCCCAGGGAGACTGTAGCATCAGCTTGTTCGAGGTTCCGAAGCAGAATTGAAGCTGTGATCGATGCTAATGGTGGTTATTTTGAGTAAATCTTGTTGATAGTATTGTAATTAACTCTGCCTGTAATGTTTTTTTGTCAATTCATTAAATTTAATAGATACAAAGAAGATTTTCTTTTTCCTTACGAAACTGTCAAATTTATCCCGAACACCCTGTATATAATGAATTTTAGTTTCATTATATCAAACATATCATTGGACTATTTCACTTTTGCCATTATTCAGTTAATCTTTCAGCAGTGATTCAAAAACTGACGCTAAATTGTAACACCGGAAAATTTAATTCAGATGTTTTCGTACTTTAAAATTCCAATAATGAATTCAATCTTATGTGAAACGATAATAGAAACTTGCCACTTTCGAATTAAATTATTTGATTAATTATCATATTCAATTATTTGTTACTTTATCTTAATAAAAGCACTATAGATGGCGCCCCACAGCCTTTTTAAAAGATGTTCTTTATACTGTATTTTTTTTTCAAGATGTCCATTACTCACTTTCACATGCATTTTTTCTTTCAAAACTTTGGGAACTTTTAACAGTATCTATTCTAAAAAAAAAATAAAGAAAGAAAGCATTTCTTATTCAGCTATTGCACCTATGTGGCAGCAACATACCTCGATAGCAATCATTCATCCGTTCCAAGGAAAGCTGGCCAGTCTTATGTCATATAGATTTTTCTCATAATGCAATGCATTACGTAAGCCTCGATCTGAGCTCATCTATTTTGTTCTACATTCGTGGAATGTTCTCTATCTACTGGAGAACGTTCAGTAATCATAAAAAAAAAAAAAATAGGAATATAGATAATCATGTTAAGTGTGTAGAGCACACTGTTTTAGGAATATATTTACGATGTCTATTTAAATATGAAACATGTGTGTCTGTGAGTGACAATTTCCATCAAGAGTGGTAGAGTTCTGACAGTGATTTATTATTGTTATTATTACTTATTATTATTATTATTATTATTATTATTATTATTATTATTATTATTATTCAGTCTTCCATGTTTCTTTTTTGATTTTTCTTTTTTTGAATGATTACAATCTAAACTTTGACTGCATTATTTGAAAGCTTAGTTGAACTACTGATATCGCGTAAACATTTGAGAAGGGAACGATTAAACCAGCTAGAATAGAATTACAGGTCTTCTTACTATGTTGCTGAGTTTGTACGCCTACCGACCACTGAATTAGAAACTTTCATTTAATACAGCGGTTTTCGTAAAGACATGCGATTGCCAGTACCGATCCTCTTCAATTCACTGCGCATAGCTGGGTGAGATACGGGTCTGAAACAGCATTCATTCATACATCCGTACAAGCTTCTCAGACAACGGCGATCTCGTTCCTAACAGACTGTCTTAGGACCACAATCACGCTTCTTTTACAAGCAATGTGAGTTATTTTTCCACTGATTAAACATTCGGGATATTTCGCTTTTAAAAAATTAGTCAACTCTGCTGTTTTGAAAATCGTGGCTCCAGCCAGACTGGCCCCCACAATAAGCCCTTTAAGAAACTACGAAAGATCCTTTGTAGAATACTGACCAACAGTATTCTTCAATAGTCGCCTAGAACGCGTGGTGACGCAAGTGACCAAGTATTTTGCATATACGTTGCGAAAGTGATGTTTACGTATTGTATAAAAGTTTATAATTCAGTGACCGGTATGTGTATATTAATCATTTCACCTATATCACGGTTGAAAGAACGAAGGGACATTGCGCCCTTCGATATTGGAAAAGACCAGTTAGGTTCGTGTAGTGAAGGGAGAAATGTTTATAATGAGCTTTTTCAATTGAAGGTGAGTTAGCCGATCTCATACGGAGGTAACAGGGTTTTTCTCCCTGAAACTTGAACATTTTCAGGGAGGATATATATACGAGTATATATCTCCATGTTTGTTGAGGTCTCCATTAAGAATGATGGCGGTTTAAATGCCGATCGATTAAAAGTATCTATCACCTAGAAGTTTTCATAAACATCCATTCAGGGTAGGAGTCGAATCCACTTGTAGTTGGATACAGCGTCCACTCTACAAGCCGTCCGAGTAAACAGCGCCTTTCTAGAGTGGAGACGCTATCCACTCGGCCAAAAGGCCGCAAAATACGAGAGTGGTCTGAAAAGTTCTCGGCCGAACAATGAAAAAACGAATTTATAATTTCCAAATTATTTTTATTTTTCAACATAATCTCCCTTAAGACTAATACATTTATTTCGGCGATGCTCCAGCACCATCATCCCGTCCCCGTAATGGTTCTCAGTAAGATCTGCAAAATACCCCTCTACAGCTGCAATCACCTCTTGATTCGAAGAAAAACGCTGACCAGCGAGGAAGAGTTTTAGTTTTCAGAAGAGACAGAAGTCAAAGGGAGCCAAATCTGGGGAATAGGGTGGATGTTCCAACAATTCATAGTGCAGATCCCTTAATTTTCCCATTGTCAAAACACTTTTGGGGGCAGGTGCATTGTACTGATGAAAGATGATATTTTTCTTATGCAAACCGGGTCTTTTCTGAAATTTTTTCGTCTAATCTGGTTAGAAGATCGGAATAATATTCACTGGTTATTGTTTTACCATTTTCAAGATAATTAATAAACAAAATGCCTTTAGCATCCCAAAACACCGATGCCATGACTCTTTCCTGCTGAAGGAACCGACTTTGTCTTTTTTGGCCCTGAACAACCGGCTTCTGTCCTCTGTTTTGACTGCTGTTTGGATTCTGGTGTTTAATGGTGAGTCCAAGTCTCATCCATAGTAATAAATCAAAGCACAAAATGAGTTTTATTCTTGTTAAAACGCTCCAAGTTAGTTCAGAGATTTTCATGCGAGTGCGTTTTTGACCAACACCATATCGTGCACTTGTTCAATGATTTCTGGTGTTTACACTTTTTGGACGTCCTTCACGTGAATCATCTTCAAGGCTGGTATGGCCACATTTAAACTCGGCAGCCCATTTCTTAATTGTCGAAAACGAAGGAGAAGAGTGCCCATAAACTTTTATGAACTTCAAATGAATTTCTTTTGTCGTTAAACATTCTTTTACAAAGAATTTTATAACTGCACAATACTCAATTTTATCCATTTCAAGGGATACAGACAACACTTTTGTTCAGACAGCTGTATAGAACAAACTACTGATAGAATGACTTGCAATTTCGCATGGATGCTTATGACAGATATACCAATTTAGAAATAAAATCGTGCCGATAGTATTGCCATCTATGGTCGAGAACGTTTCAGACCACCCTCATATATAGTGGACACGCAGAAGAGATATGAAACGCTTCTATGAATGAAGCAAGCACGTGCTCACTTTACTCACTTTTTTTTATGAATCCCTGTACAGTTAAGACGTTTTCCTGTACATATGACTAAGGAGTTAAGTATAATATTTTTTTTTCAGTCGTTATTTTATATTGCTAAGAAACAAATGAAATTATGCATTGCTAGATAGTTAACACTCCCTCTCTCTTAAATCTGTTATATTTTTTGTAGCAAAACGCCCACCCGTAGAAGAAACCGCCAATTTCCTGCGAACTTTGCTAGCTAATCATGGTCCAAACTTCCTGGAAAAACTGTTTGGTACCAAGGCAAGAGATGCTTTGGCTCCTCTAGGAGGTGTCCAGAAAGTAGCTGTGGCTTTATCAGGTAACTGCTATTTTTTTTTTTTTTGTCTATCTGTTGCATTTATTTATTCTTTATTTTTCTTTATCTAAATATCATTTCCCAAGTTAAAGAATTTTCCAATTCCAGTACCAGAAAATACACAATTCAGATCACGTGAGCAATTCGAAATTTTAGAAATTTTGTTTTCCACAGTGTCTTTTTACAAGTCAAAGCAAACATCGGATCAAATTTCAAAAAAAAAAAAAAAAAAAAAAAAAAAAATCGGAGGCCATTCTTGTCACCAAAACATTCTTTAATCAGTTAATGCAAATATTAACCAGCAGGCATTCCAACTGCAGCAAGTAGTGGCATCGACGGATTCATTACTGAAATAGATTGCTTTTCCTTGAACACTAAAAAAATGGAGGAAAAAAAACAATTCGTTTTCGATGAGAATGTTTCAAGCTTGCCAATAATCAGGAAAAAGTTTTTCTCTCTTCGAGTAAAGGAGAGAGGAGAAAAAATACTTTCATTAGTGTTAAGTACTCAAAAGTTTTTCGTAACATCTTTCATCTAATTAAGAACTGGTTTAACTCTTAACACTTAGAAATAATTGGGAGATGTCTACAAGGAGTCATTTCTCTCTTCCATGCGACAACAGAATAACAAGACTCTTTTGGTAGAGTATGGTTTAATGCTATTCAAATCACTTAGAGAAAATAAATTTAATTAGTAGTCTTAAAATACTTAAATAATATCGGAACTAACACCATTAGCTCCATTAATGGTGTTAATTTTGATTAAAAAAAAATCAAGGTTTATTTGTTTTATTTGGGCTATAAAACTAACAAATAAGCAGTATACATCTAAAGCAGGACTATATTTTCCTCACTTTATGGTCTTACCTTACCTTATGGGGGATAAGAGCGGCAAAACGTTTCTATCTTTAAGTTCTCCACTATAAAAAAGTTCCACAAGTAAAAATAAGTGTTTTAATCATATATTTTTGCGCGCGCACTCTCCTTTTTAATATCCTTTATCTATCTTGCTGTGATACGTAATGATTCTTGAATACATCCCAAACTGTCAACAGATCTAACTACGACTACAATATTTTTTTCTCCTAATCGATATTAATCTGTGGGAGCGAGATATCTTTTCATATTGACATTGAAAATCAAAACCTAGCCCTAAATGTTCGTTCGATTGGGTTTTGATACAAAATACAGCCTCACAAAAATCAGTTAATGAAATTTGAATAGTGAAATATGATAAAAATTACCTGCTACAATAAATAAATGATATCAGTAATTTTTAAAGTATACTAAAATGAATAATAAAAGCAACATTAAGTATCTATTTATAAAAATATCTGAAAACCAAAGCGCAGTCTAAAGAATAAAAAAAAAAAATAATAATAAAAGCAGACATTTCACAGTGATTCCAGGCAGACGAACTATGTACGAAACTAATGTGATACTAATGTTTAATACTTTATATGAAATGCTTTATATGAAATTAAGATTTTTTTAATCTTCAATAGCATAATAATACAATTAAAATAAGTATTTTAATTATATCAAAATATACTTGCCAAAATTCATCAGAACTAAACTAGCTATCCTATATAATACGCACTACGTATACGCCAATCGCTGCACCGCGTTTGGCGCTTGCGATGTGGAGCCTCTTAAACAAACAAACAACATAGTAAGCCGTTACCGCAGTATCTAGTAAAGAGAAAAATCTGTCTCTTATTATCTATGTATGATGCTTGTATGTTTTGAAGAAGAACATTTCTTTTTGCTTCTTTCAAATAGGTTTTAAACTAACAGCGCATGGAGAAATAAAGGGCAAGTTGAACACAACAAGCAACAAAAAATGGCAGCAAAAAACTAAGCAACAGCATAAGTACAACTAGTGATAGTTACGCTTTCAACTGCCTCATTATTATTTTATTAAATATAAACACAGCAATTTCTTTGTATAATTATCGGTGTCGATGCAGAAATATAGCCCAATATTGAATTTTATTATCATTATTATTCTTACTATTATTATTACGACGTAACACTTCCAAGCAGGGGCGCGCCGGCCATATGTGCAATGTGTGCGACGCATACAGGCGTCAGGAGAGTAAAGGCGCCAAACAGGAGAAATACTTTTTAAAAAAATGTTTTTTTAAAGTGATTTTTTATTGGAGGGGGAGATAGGGGCGCCAACTTAAGTTTTGAACACAGGCGCTGGACACTACTGGCGCGCCCCTGCCTCCAAGTGAAGAGTTGTAGTTTTGAGAAGAGATAGAAGACAGAGGGAGCCAAATCTGGGAAATAAGTTTATGTTCCAACATTTCATAGTGCAAATCCCTTAATTTTCCCATTGCCAAAACACCTTTGTGGGCAGTTGCATTGTCCTGATGATGATTTTTTTCTTCTGCAAACTTGGTCTTTTTTCTCACGAACTTTTTCGTCTAGTCTGGTTAAAAGATCGGAATAAACTTATCGCGGGAGCACACTCTACTCCGTTACATACATTTAGCCGTCTTCCCTACTACTTAATTTTCCAACAACAACAACAACAGTACTATTACCATCAACGCCATCTACCGTACATCACCAACAACAGTATTTTTGTCTGTAAATAAATTGCATGTGTTCTCAAGGAAGATTTTGCCTGTGTGTATGGGGGGGGGGGGGGTGAAAAACAAAAAATATACCAAGGCAACCAATTTTTACTTCGCGATTCGCATTAAAAAAAAAAAAGCTAATTGGATTCATAGGAGCCAAAAAATAGTAAAAACAAAATGTGAAAATAATGTTATATTTTGCAACATGTTTTATTTCATTGATTCATTATTATTACTGAATAATTCAGATAACATTTTTAATTTTACATTAAAATATTAATTATTGATATAAACTGACCTTTTCTTCGATAACGATTTTTTTAAAAAAAACTGAAGTCTAACTTTTATTCGATACGTCTGACTTAAACAGATTTTAAAGATATTTTTCGATATATATATTAATTCCTTCCGGTGGCGTGGTCATGCTTTCCTATGTGTGAATATGGTTGATTTTGATCTTCTCTACCTCCCCTCAAAAGTTTGTACGTGGAATTTTGAACCACCCTGTATACTTTCTAGAACTCCAGCCTGCATAATTTGCATGAATGTGTTGCATTCTATGAGATTTTTCTTGAGTGTTTGGCAACATACCGCAACATAATCTCATCTGCCAGCGATAATGGGAAGAAGCACTGGTGATGATTCTTCCCTTACAAATTGCACTTTATTTCCCAAGTGTCTAATCAGGATTCTGAGCTGATTAGACACTTGATAATATGAAGAGAGATCTTTTCGTTAATGTTAGTATCGATAAAAGCTAGTGGACTTATCCTACACCATGAAAAAAAAAAAAAAAAACTCCACACACTTTACAGTTTGAGACAATAAAGTCTTGTTCTTAGCGTTTGCCGGTAACTGCCAGATCAAGATTCTCCAATCCGATGAAAATAGAATATACTGAGATTTGTTTTCAGTTTTAACACCAACAGCAACTGTTAATGAATATACTGTATAAACACTTCTTGTCGTGTTCGAAGTCGCTAAACTCTGTTCTGCCAGTTTATTTCAATCTAAACACGCTTACTGGTCTCCTTATATATACATCATCCTAGAACTCCATCCTGTTACATTATATGAGATATTTCTGGAGTGTTTTAATACCTTTGACAACGTACTGAAATGGCCCAAATATGCATATATCCTGTTGTCATAAACACTATAGAATAGTCGTAAATGTTTATGTCTATTAATGAATTGTGTTTAATAATAATAATAATAATAATAATAATAATAATAATAATAATAATGGTTGTTTCAAATCTCTCTCTCTCTCTCTCTCTCTCTCTCATCCATTCCCATTAAATCTAATCTCACCCTTATTCTTATTTCTTTCAGAGAGCGAGACTTTAGATGACTTTGGTAAAGCTCTTCATTTGATACGTAACGACCTTGAGCACTTACGAAATGTTTTTACGGCTGTGGAGACGGGTGACTTGGCTCATCTTAAAGCTCTCGGGATTCGGGATTCGGAGCTTGCAGACGTCAAATTCTTCTTGGACAAATTGGTAACCACCGGATTTATGGATTAATCTCCTTCCTTCACCTGAAGTTTTAAGATATCAGCTGTTTTTATAAGTTTCCTGCTAAACACCTACTACTGGCTTTTTGTACTTGTTAAGAACGATAGGGCATGATGCATTCGGGAAAATTACTGGCTTCTTACTGTATTGATTTATTACGTTTTGTTACGAAAGATTTTTTTTTTTTAATTTAAAAAGAAAAGTAATTTCAATTTTTTTTTTATTGGTGTTAAACAGTTTAAAAATTTATATAATTTGCTTATCTAGCATTGTTGTATAATATACTTTATATAACATATTTATTTAATTATTGAAAAATAAAATAATATTTGAGATTATCCGAAAATCAAAAACCTGAAAGTCGCATGCCCCCTATAGTTCATCACACAAACTAGTTCGCCAATGTATATATATTTAACAAAAATGATTAACGTCCTCTGTATTCATTTCCTAATGAAACCCTAAATGTTTGAAAGAGAAAAGCAATATCTAATGAGAAAATTATGTAGAAGGCTACATCTTTGTCTTCTACAACTCACTTGCCATCCATAGAATAGGGATATTATGTTCACAGCACCTGATCACATTCAAACTTAGCACATGTCTTGAGTCCAGAGAAAAAAAAACAAAATCAAAAGCGGCATTTTCGCCTATTGTGTAGAGACATGTGGTGTAGATAGGTAAAAAAAAAAAAAAAAAAGAGAGAACTATTTTGGCAAACTGTCAAGGGAGACAGAAAATGAATTTATCTCATTTAGAGAAATGTATGTAGTGAAATGTGCTGTCGTAGTTTTTTTGGCTGGTTGCCGGCGACAAAGTGTATATAATCTATTTTTCCTCGAGTTCTCCTTTTTGTTCGTTTTGCAACAGATGTGAATGTTCGATTTGAAGCGTCAGTTTGCATAAATATACGTCAGTTAGTTATAGTAGTGCATTATAATATTATTGTTTTCCTGTAGATCTCTCAAGGTTAGTTCTTAAAAGCAGTATAATCTTTACACGCTGTAGTAGTATATAGAACTTAGCAACGATTTCTGAAATCACACACACACACACTAGTTGACCATTTATTTCGGCTAGAAATATTTGATTCGACTCACGAAATAACATATCATTTACGTAATGACATATTAAAAGAATACAGTGACGTCAGACGCCAACCAAAAATAGCTTCCAGAGTAAATTGACATGTTTGTTTCATAATGATATATTTATGTTTTTATGATACTTGTTTTCTGTGGTAAATTAGTTGAATTATTTATAATAAACATTATTCATAAAGTTATAATATTTTAAGTTAATTATTTTGCATTTATTAATTTTAATTGTATTTTCTTTGGAATTATAAAAATTATTTTTACGATTTGTGATCTGATTTGGAATTTCTTCGGAATGATGGAGCGCGAATGAGAGTTAAACAGGTTTTTATTTTTATTTTATTATTTTTTTTTTAATATTCGTTCTCATTACAAAAACATGGAACTGATGTGATATAATCATTGAATTGTTATTTACGCAAGTGATATATTTAAATAAGCTTCCTGTTTTTAGGAAGCTTATTATAAACAATGACTTACTTGATGAGCAATATAAATATACCATCTACAAAACGTTTTGCTTAAAATTAATTTGAAACAAATGGTGATTATCCCTACAAACTGTGTCATTAACAAACGTTTAACTTTTGAACATAGGTGATCAACTGAAATTATACCGTCTCCATTTACTGTCCCGAGAAATTTGGCAATAAATATTTCGTGTATAATAAATACACCTTTATGACTAGCTTTCTGATTATTGACAACAGTTCTGGATTCTCCGTCTATATCTTCAAATCTATATTTATATTTAGAAGATATGCATCTCCACTTGGAGCTCGTAAAAGTAAAACCGACTGATGCTAAAAAACTGATACGTGCTTTCCTGTTCGAAAATACACCATTAAACAGAAATGTTTGCCATAAACTGAACAGCGATAACTATACACATTTTGTAGTAAATGTTAAAATTGTGAGAATACGAGCGGAAATCATAAACTTGTAATTGGAGAGTCAAAGTAGCATTTAATAGCCTAAATATTATGTGTTAAAAAATAAATAAAAGTACAGATTCCGACTGGAACAAAATCAAAATTTATTTAGAATAGTGCACAGATACGATGTTTACGTATTATGCATATATAAAATTAGATATTCATAATAAAATAAAAATATATATAAAATTACTTATTGAAATCGTAACGTAGTTAAATAGGATATGTAACTATTTAACCAGTACGATAAAATATATTTAAACATTTCTAAAAAAATGAATATTTAACTTTGTTACTTCTTCAAATGGATGTTTATTATTATTATTATTATTATTATTATTATTATTATTATTATTATTATTATTATTATTATTATTATTATTATTTATTGTGGTGAAAATGCAGGGGAGAAAGTCGTATGAAATGATAGTAAAAAATATCTGAAGGTCTCTTTGATTATCATATATATTTTAATCATTTAGAGCTATAATAGAAACTAAATCTTGGCATAGAAGTACTGTTTTAATCTCTCATTAGTATCTTTGATATTTGGCATAAAAAATAACGCACAACTTGTACGTTATGCAACCTTGTCTCCTATTCTCCTTCTCTTCCTCCCCTTCTTTTTTTTTTTTGCATTGTAGATTAATACTTCATTTAACACTTTTTATCAAAGGTTAGTGAAAAGAACCTATTTAAAATAAAAAAGCAGTATTAATTTTTTAAAAGCAGTATAATGACCTCTAAATGAATTCTCTCTGGCTTTTTTTTAAATACATATCAGATAAATAGCATGTTTTATCTGCAGAGAATGTAGCATTGTATATTTACATGTGTGGTCATAAATCGCTTAGCAAAATTTTGTAAGGCATCCAAATGAGCGTCATTGTTAAACATGGTCTTGGTGACTTTGCAATAACTATTTGATAGTCTAAGTTAGGCTAAAGAAACTATGCGTTCACATGAATCAAGTTTATGTTCAGCTACAGTTCTACTCTGTAATAAAATTTGTCTATATACATATATATATATATATATATATATATATGTATGTATGTATGCATGTATGTATATGTATGGAACTCTAACAAAACCAATAAATCAGTTACTAGCAATATGTTTCGTCTTCATTTTTTCCTTCTCATCAATGACATTTACACTAGTAATAGAAAAGATTGTTATAATTTTAAAAATAAGTAATATAACGTCCTTAAGAGTGAGGCAAATTGAGTTGCCACCTTTTCAGATTTAAGCCTGAAGAAAATTGCAGGGAGAGAGAGAGAGGGGGGGGGGGGGTTAGGAGTTACTTTGAAAAAACAAACAAACAAAAATTCTTAGAATGTTATTTATTAGGAAACTAACTTTTTTTTCGACTGAATTGTAATTTACTTTAGAAGGCTTATCAGGCGACTTATAGCTCCTGCGTTACATTATATTATTATTATTATTATTATTATTATTATTATTACATGAATGTCCATGCTACAAAACATACCATCTATGCTATTTATTCCTCCACTACTCAATCCTCCACCATAATAGAAGTTTTGTCTGTTAATTGCGCGTATTCTCCAGGCGATTTCCATGTATGTAGTATGAACAACCCGGTTTTTCTCGAAGAATAAAAATAACCGTATATTCTAAATATATTCCAGGAATATTTTTGACTTGATAACAAACTTCAAGAAGTTACACTTCGTCATGTTTATTAAGAATTGATAAAATTGTTGATAACTCGCGGCAACTCGTCTTTGCTCCATACTCCAAAATGGTGTATGGTGCGAAGTTTCACCTTAATGAATTGTTTTTAATAATATTAAAAAGCGTGGTTGGAAATACAGGAATTGTCTTTAATGAGGTTGTGATTTCGCCAAAATGCACATTTTCGACATTTCCGAAATTTGAAATATTTCATTGAAATAACTGCTGATATCACTTGAATTGCATATGCTTTAGGTGTATCGTGTGTTTATATATAAAGCCCGTGTAGCTCGGTGGAATTGGTGTTTGCACTTTTCAGCACTAGGCTGCCCAAAGAAAGAGTGTCGATTAGAAGAGCTTTTTCTAAGCAAGCGGTTTTTTCTCCATGAAACTCGGGTTTTTCGTTATGTAAACTCAAGAATTAATCGTAGAATCCACACTTTTTGGACATTAAAAATATTGTGTTAAGGTTAGAGACTACGAGATGGCAGCATTTGTTAGCCATCTCTTCACTGCATGCCACTTAAATTAGTGGTTGACTTCGGCCTCCTATCTCTGATGGGCTACCAGTGGCGATTGAACTGCCCAGTCTCCGAAAGTTATATAGGGCTAAAACGGCCTTCCCTATTCCCTGTATGGGAATAAGAGGCATTAGCTAATTTTTTCTGATATATATGCAGTAGGTTCCTAAGGTTGGCCTGACATACAAAATTCGCGCCAATTTTAAAACGCTGTGCATGACAGATAGCCCCCACATATGGTGCTATCTGTCATGCACAGCGTTTTAGTGTACCAGTTTCAACCTCCGTCATTTAATTGGAGGCATTCGTTTGACTAACACGTGGCACGCTAACTGGCTGTAATGTTAAAAATTGAGGACTGTGCTGTGATGAAGTTTTTTACCAAAGAAGGACTTTCTCCAAGTGCTATCAAACAGCGATTGGATGGTGTTTATGGGGAAGCTTCTCCTTCATATTCCACCGTGAAGGAATGGGCTAAACAGTTTCGCCTAGGAAGAGAGAGCATCAGAGTTGATCCTCATGATGGTCGACCTGTGGAAGTGATGACTGAGGAAAATATCTTGTTGAGGAAGAACTGCTTAATGACAGGTGGCTGAAGCTCAAAGATATCTCAGCAAGGTTGGGTCTTTCTATAACAACCGTCCTTCGCATCATTCACGAGAAGCTTCACATGACGAAGATCAGTGCAAGGTGGATGCCCGAACTTCTCTCTTCAATTCAGAAGGGAAGCATCGGTGATCTGTTCCCGCAAGTCTTTAGAGCTTTGCCAAGGGAATCAGAGAGAAGTGCTGGAATCCATTGTAACCAGGAACGAAACCATGGTTCTTTATTATGATCCACTTTTCAAAAGGGAATGCATGGAGTGTGGCAAACCATGGAAAGCACCGCCGAGAAAAGCCAAAGTCACTCAGTCCACCAAGAAGATCATGGCAACAATCTTTTGGGATTGCCGAGGAATTCTCTTGATTGACTTCAAGGAAAGGAATACCACCGTGAATGCAGAATATTATGCATCACTCCTGCACAAGCTGCTCGACGCCATAAAGGAGAAATTACGAGGAATGCTGTCATGGTGTTCTCCTGCTTCACGACAATGCTTCAGTCCATACGGTTATTGTTACGATGGCTGCAGTGGACTGTGGCTTCCAGGAGAACACCCACCCTACAGCCCAGTGACTACCACCTATTCTCGAAACTGAAGAAAGACATTAGCGGAAGAAAATTTGCAGACAAAAATGCAAACTATTTTTTCAAGGGCATAGAAATGTTAATTCAAAGATGTGAAAAGTCTGTTGAACTAAAGGGAGTTATGTCGTAAAGTTACACAGTTGTTTCCTTTCTATCACTTCTAAACGTTAGTCAGACTGGAAACTTACGGGACCATCCTGGTATATATACGGCACATGGTATAAAATATAAAATCGACCGTAGAATTCGTACGATCGATTTTATTTTCGTAGACAATAATACAATAGAGTTTAGACACTTACGATGACAGCAGTTATCTACCATAATCCTGTCATAATCCTATAAATAAATTTTATAAATTTTCCATCACCGTAAAGTAGGGTGACCAACTTTTGAACATGAAAATAAGGGAGATTGGGTCACGACAAATTTTAGCGAAATTTTTGGGACGTGAATCCTACATTAATTGATAGGATGGTTTATATTTAAAATATACAAATAGCAATTTAAATTATAGCACATCAAAATATTTAATATAATTTTAAACATTTATACTTACATACAATTAAAATATCCATATTTCTTGGATTAAACTTATTTATATTTATCAACAAATGATACAGCAGCTTTGATTTTCTTGTCTCCTTGTGCAAACTGCAAAAACTCTTTAAATCATAATCAAAATTGATCACTACCATTAGTTCTAATTTAATTAACTCTAAGCTACTCTGATCTGCCCATTTATTGTCATCATTGAGAACATTCTCTGTGTGGACGTTTGAGCCTGGAATACTTAACACAAAGCCTAAAATTTTACCAAGATTTGGAACATTGATTTTCTTGTTATTTGATTCAGTAAATGTATTCACCCATTTTTGTTCAGTACTTCCTGATTTCACCATATTCACAACAGTCACTGGACTACAACTCTTCATACAGATTGTCTTCATTTACAATATCAATATGAAATTGTTGAACAATGGCTTGCAAATGCCTGAAAATTCACTGTTCAAATTTAGGAGCACAAGACGATGGATGGGATTTGCATCAGATAAGTCAAAATTCTTGGAAATGTACTTGTATAATGAACAGTAAAAACTAACAAAATCGTCTTTAAATTTTTTTTTCGTATGGCTGGGGTCATACAGATTAAAATCTTTTCAGTGGCATTACCAAAAAAACTGTCCTTTATACTCTGTTGAATTTTACTACCTAAACATTGCATTATACTGTAGCATTCAACGCTACTAAGGTCTGCAATTTCAAGGGCAGCTTGAACAAGTATGGCACCAATGTTGGAAAAAAAATTATACTTCGACAACACACTTCTTTTCTGGACCCTCATCACTGAATTGTTTTTTTTTTTGAAGATTTATGGACAGTGGTTGACACTTAAAATAACTCTTAATAGGTACCCAGTTCCACCGAGTAGGAACACGACGAAGAATTTCAGACCATTCTGCTTCAAGAAAATCAAAGAATGATTTTAATTCTTCTCTTCTTTTTGCAGATACTTCAAAGTGTCCATAAATTTTTAAAACTATCATTTCAATATCAATATCCAATCCATCAGAGGCATGTTTGGTTGCATTATGCAAAATATGATTGCAGTAGTTTGCTTTAACCATGTTTTCATTGTCTTTTGTGAGCAGCTTCATTACAGAATTATGTTTCCCGTAATTCAGGTGTGCATTATCTGCACAACACGAAGTAACATTTTTTACATCTAAATTGTGCTCAAGGGGAGACTTTATCATACTATGAATGGAGTTAGCTATCTCATCAGCTTGCTCAATGAAGTCCAGGATCTTGTCCTTTATGCCACAACTCGACGAAACAGCTTTCTATTTTTATGGTTCGAAGCATCAGTTGCGATTGAAAAAAAAAGTTGCTGGTTTTTGAAGGATCTTTTAAAACATCGATAAAGTCCTGCACACTTTATCGATTTTATGAAAAATGTTCTTGGAGCCAGAACATTTTTCACAATTGCTTCTGCCTTTGTTCGACCACATGAAATCTTCTTGGCCAAATTCGAGTCATAAAAAATGTCCCTTGATAGCTTATTTGCGCAGCCCATGCTTCTATAACTGATGTTGTATTTTACAGTGTGGAAAACTAACGCTAGCTCATCTGCAGTGTTGTTTAAGTCTTTACTTGTGTTAACGAAAAAGAGGTTCAAATTCGAAGAAGTCTTCACTCTCTTTCCATTTATGCCCTTCAGTTGTATAATGTTGCTTACAGTCATTAAAATCCCCATGGCCGATACTGAAGTCACGTTTACATAATATACAATTAGCTTTATGAGCATTGTATGGCACGGGTTTTAGTCATGAGTACTGTTCTTCCCATTTCATAAAAATAAAATATTCACGAAAAACATCTTGTTGTGTGAGACGGAGATGTGTGTGTAGCAGAGTAGAATTGAGTGCTCTCCCACGATGAATCCTTGGAGGTTTTACGTAATAATAATAATGATAATTTTGTCGAGGAGTGTATTAACAGAAGGTGAAATGCACACGAGAAAATCCAGTTACCTTGGCTATGTAACATCAGTTATGTATCTTATGAGTTTCTAGAGCTATGCTGGAGCTTCAAATGAATAAATAAATGAAATCCTAATATATATGTTAGGATTCAGAATTTTGGGAGTAGGGCTAATCTCAGGTGGTATAATATAGTATAGTCACTTAAACCAAATGAGAGAAGAAAGGTTAACAAAACAGGTATTTGATGTCAGGATGGCAAGAAAAAGACCATGAGTCAGATCAAGATCTAGGCGGATTGATACAAACAAAAAGTCCTTAGAAGACCAAATATAAGTTCTGACAATGTTGCTATCCTAACAGATAAAATAATAATTTGGAAGAAAACTGTCAATAAAAAGTTAATAAGAATGTAAACTCTTTAATTATCATTGTATTCTGTATATATCCCTAAAGGATACACATTTTTATTATTCTAAAATTACTGTTACACACATAGATTTTTAAAGAAAGTTTAGGCTAATGTGTTAGAAATAGCTCAAAGTAACACGCTTTTCATAAAAGACCTCAAAGCATGTCATTAATTAATACATGGAAAAGAGAGACTTAATGGATCATCAAAAGATGAACCACGAATATAATCCGCTGTCAGAACGTTCTGTGAATAGGAAAGAAGCACTGAAAAAAATGAGAAGAAGAGAAAATATACTGAAGGCAGATCTTTTAACTTCTGTACTGAATTCCTGGTATTGCATTAACTCAAACAGATACATTATAGTTTCTGCAATGATGTTTAAATTTTACATTACAAGTCATCATCAAGAAAGAATCAAATCTCTTATTCCACCCATTTTATGTTACAGTTCAATCAGCGTCTTCTGTAAAAGTTTTATTCGTGAAAGTGAAGCGTCTCATCTATATGTATAGCAGCGATTTCCATAATATGGAATAAGATTAAACACTAAAAATAAAAGCAGGCTTCCGAATGTTTAGTTCACTTGCATTTGTAGTTTAGCCTCAAGATAATTTCCATGCTAGGTCTGCAGTAGAAATACGTTATCAACCTGACTCTTTTTCTGAGAAGAAAGTTTTTAGGACTTTCAACGATTCCAGAATTAGCCGTAGGGCAGTTAACCCCTTAACATACAAAGATGTCTGTGACACGTCTTTTGTTTATTGCACCAAAATTGATTTTGAATTTTGGTTTCACATATAAATACAACCGAATATAGACGCTAGACAATCTTGTGCCTATTTCCTTTCAGCCGAGAAAAGTTGCCAACGGCGTGTATCGGCTATTCGTTTGCACAAATTCATCATTAGTTTTCAAATAATGATGAATTTGATCCAGTAAATCACCCTCGCCCAAAAAATTGGCAAAAAAACGACTGCTTTCTGATTTTTAATTGGTACGTTAAGGGGTTAAATATTTTATTTAGAAAAAAAAATCGATCGCAGAAGTATTAAAAGAATACATTAAAATGAAACAAATCTTCGAACACCTTCTTGTTCCACAAAGGTTATAGGCTACATTCTCTTAGTTATAATTTTTAGAAATTTGCAAGTGCAGCTTTCACCATTGCTAAAGTTGAGTGAAATTAGCAGCGGTATGTTAGATACGTGGCAATATTCCTAATTCTTTTGAAGTCTTTATTAGTTTACTACGTACTTTGCTGATTTACATATACAGTAGCGAACAAATTAATCTGCGCACTCACATTTTAAAGAAATATTTTAATTTCGCAAGAAAATAAGTCCAGAAATTAAACTCCAACTTTGCCTAATTTACATGTGCTCTTTTGTTCCTAATAAGTTCATTAATTCGCTTAGGCATGGACTCTACCATCGTAGAACACATTTTTCTTATTTCTGCATCTCGAAAATATACTTTTATAATGAATTGTATTAAGTTATCCTTTGTATCATAATTTAATTTTCCAAGTCTCTTTTTCACTATGGTCCACATTTCTATTAAGTTAATGTCAAGAGAGTTACCTGACCATTGAAGGAATTGAATTTTGTGATTTTTGAGGAACTCTCACTTTTTTTTTTTGAGCGAGATCCTGTTGGAAGATGAGTTTTGTCTTTCTGTACTGTCGGACTACTTTTTTTCTCCAATATCTTTATGTATTCATCACTTTTCATCATACAGGCACAAATGATCCTGGACCGTCATGTGTAAAACAATCCCAGAACATCTTTTTAGTTGGGTGTTTGGGAGATTGTTGCAGGTGAGCGGGAGATGTTTTCTCAGCCGCTGATTTGCGAACATAGGGTACTCGATCTACTTGGACAAAGAAATTGCTCTCATTGGAGAATATGACCTTCTACTTCTCTGCTGTCCAATCATTGTACACTTTTGCTCACTGGAGCCTCTTTTTCTGCATAACCTTCGTCAAGTTTTTTTTTTTTTGGCTGTGGTCAGCCCTCCCTGCTTCCAACGATCGTCGACGGACTATCACAAACATTCACCTACTAGCTGCCAAGTCTCTATTTAAGTCTATAGCAGACAGTCTTGGATTCATTTTGCTTTCCTTAACTAGTAAACGATCTCGAGTAAGTGTAGTTTTCCTTTTTCGGCCATATTTTTCTTTACTCTCAGAAGAAATGTACCTGTCTCTAAACCTCTTTAAAATCGCAATAACCGTACCCGAACTAACGCATTGGCAATCTGTCTTTGAGTCACAGATGTGTACTTAGAAAGAGTACATATTTTTGAACGTTTTCTTGGAGATGTATCCATTTTATAGCTACACAAAATGAATGAAACACTACGAATATTAACTTCTTTACACTGTTAAAAACGCACACTATTAATAAACATCGTAGAGACAGTTAAACATGCAGCACTCAACCAAAATAGTGAACAAAAACCCAAACCGTAAATAATAAACGGAAACGAAAACTATTGTGAACTGAAAAAAAAAAAAAAAAACTTGACGCTAATTCGGCTTCAGTTTATATCGATCGGAAAAAATCTCACTCTCAAAAAAAAAAAAAAAAAAAAAAAAAAAAAAAAAAAAAAAAAAAAAGCACGCACATCTTCACTCCATGCCTTCAATTCATTTTTCGGTGAACTGTATTTTCGACGAATTGTTTTTTTTTTTTCGATCAATTGCGTCTCGATGAATTGCGTTTCCAATGAATTGCTAATCAGTGATTTGTTTTTTCGCGGATTTGCCTTTCGATTAACTGTTGTTCGATGAATTGTTTATTCGGCGAATTGACTTTTCGATGAATTGTATTCGATAAACTGTCTTTCGGTGAACTCTCCGGATACCGTTACAAACAATTAGGACTAAAAAGAGTGCCAGCTATTTCCGGGATTAGGGGAATGATTTTCTTATTGCGCTTGAAAAGGGAATACTTTTCATAATGAAGAAAATTCGGCAGTGTAATAAATTACGAAGCTTTAAACAGTCCCTTGGGTTAAAAAAAAGTGGAATAAAGCATATTTCGTTTTATGTTCTAAATAAAAATGTTTTGTTTTTCTCCTTTTAATGGAAAAATGGAACGCAACAGTTATACTAAATCATCAGTTACGTCAAGCAAAGATGCCACCACATTAAGATGTAACTGGAAGAACTCACAGAATTTATGAAAAAAAAAAAACTGCGCAACCATTTTATGCTGTAAATCCCGTATATGTATAAGAAAAAATCAATACAATTACTGGTGTTTGGCGATGTCGCACAAATTAAAGCGCCTCCGATACTAAAACAGCATTTTTGCAAGAAGCAAGACTTAATAACAGTACGAGAAAGCTATGAGTTTCAATCCAACTGTGCATAGATCATGCTTGATGGCTAGAACAGTTCTAGTTTACCTACACTGACTTCTTCTCTGGTTTATCTAACCTTTTATGATGATCCATCCACAAAAAGTTTTTACTTTTTGTAGGTGAAATCATGTTTTTTTTTTTTTTAAATTTAAATTGCAGCTTTTGAATGTACTTATATTTCATTTATTTGACCCCTCAAGTGCTGTCTAGAGCCTCAACGTGGTGAGGTGGGTAGCATGGGCGAAGCATGTCGGGAGTGTATTCTTTCAGAAAGGTTACCCAGTGCGTGGTCATACTACTACTATATCTGTGTAACATAGACATGCAAAGTCCCAACCCGCTTGGCCAGGAGTGAGATGAATAGAACCGCCGCCCCCCCTCCAAGCCCATTTGTAATCGCGCGGATCAAACAAAGCACGAAAGCCGTACATCTCATGGTCATAACGCCCATTGTAACTATTCAAACAAGACAAATCAGTCGCGTCAAAATGACCCAGGCTTAAACCTTCTTAGGCGGGTTTCATCGGAGAAGAATGATGATTGGATTATAAGGAAAACGAGCAAACAACACTGCAATAAAAGAATATTCATTGATATTACAATTACAGATCTTCAGAGCGAAACTCACTTGGAAGAGACTATTGAGAGAGAGAGAGAGAAACTAAATATGATGTGATCGTCGTACCCTCGGAAATGCGAAGAGGAGCATCCGATTAAACTACGGAAAAGAAATTTATTACACTCTGCCTGCGATAACAATACTATTGGGAGAGTAGCGTCAACTCACTGAGATGAAATGAGACGTAAAACAATTTTTATGCCAAACTACAAGAATCTATAAATTACAGTAAAGAATTTTATATAATTATCTTGGACAACTTAAGCACAAAAACAGGGGAAAACAATAATAACTTAAATTCAATCGGCAAGCTTGGATTGAGAGAGGAGAAGTGAGGTTAAGAGATTGCTGGAGTTTACCGAAGAGAACAGATTCATTATTAACTCTGTTTAATAAAAGAAACATCGTAAATTAATATGGAGAAATCCTAATAGCCAGACTTTTAATATAGATTTTATAACAAAAAGACATATTGTAACGCACGATAGTCTCTTCGTGAAAATATTGGTGACAAGCTTCACTTGATGAGGACCACCATTATCGTCTTGCAGGACAAATGTCTCTATCGCTCCCGCATAGGGATGAACATACGGATACAAGACTTCCTTTCTTTAAGTTACAGCATTCATGGTTCCGCTTGGAAGCACATAGGCCGGTGCATTCATCGAACGAGATGCCTCCCCAAACTAACACTATCTCCACTATAAGGTTCACGCATATCAGAGGGATGCTAGCATATCCCTAGTTCTCTGCAAATCAGAGCACATTTGGTACTGCTATGTAGAGCAGTACCAAAAAAAGAAGTCATTGCAGCAGTTAGCTCCTCAAAAATAGGAAAATCACTGGGAACTGATGGTGTTACAATGGAACTGATAAGCGAAGGAGGTGCCATCATCATAGACACGTTGCTAATTTTATTTCAGGATGTATGGAACACAGAGACTTGGCCTTCTGATTGGGGACTTCAATCCTTGTACCTATTCCTAAAAGGGAAACAGCAATAAATGTAACAACTACAGAACAATAAGCCTTATTAGTCATCCAAGCAAAATCCTGCTAAAATATTATTGTCAAGAATTGAAAAGAAAATAGAAAGCAGACTATCAGATGAACAAGCATATTTCCGAAAGTCCAATGTACAATCGACCATATTTTTACAATACCTGTTGTTACTTTTGACTCAGTATGGCACGAGGCATTATGAAAAATTTTAGAACATTATGGCATAGACAATAAAATCATTAGGATTATTAAATCTCATTATTCCTCAACTGATATGAGAATTGAAATTAAAAAAAAAAAAAAAAACATAGCCCTGAACAGTTTCCGAGGTTTAAGACAGGGACACATCTTGTCCCGTCTTCTTTTTAATTGTTTTCTAGAATATGTCATAGATGAAACTCTTCATGAATATGACACTGGAATAGTAGTTGGTGGACTAAGAATAAATAACTTACGTTTTGCAGACGATATCGATCTTCTGGTAGAAAGTGAAGAAGAATTACAAGAGACAACCAGCCGTGTTTTCGGAACATTAAAATAATATGGATTATACATAAACCTGCAAAAAACAAAACCAATGATAACCTCAAAATCAGATATTGAACTTTTAAAGATACAAATTAATACAAACAAATTGAGAATGTAAACAAGTTCACTTATCTAGGAAGCATGTTGAGTCAAGATGGTCGTGCAAAAACCGACATTAAATACCGAATTGCAAAGGCAACCGTAGTCTTACGGAAGTTAAAACCATTGTGGAGAGATAACAGAATAGCAATCGCAACCAAACTAAGACTGATTGACACCTTGGTGAACTCTATCCTCTTGTATGGTTGTGAGGACTGGACTTCATTGAGGGAAGATGAGAGAAGACTCCCGTCTTTTGAAATGAAAACTTACAGAAGACTTTTGAGAATTCCCTATATCACTCACAAAACCAATGAAAATGTCCGAAAACTGATTGATTCAATAGAGGGGAAAATGTTCTGACAGTCATCAGAAGAAGACAGATGAAATGGTTCAGACATGTGGAGAGGGATAATGACATTCCAAAGCAAGCACTGGAAGGAATCGTTCAGGGATCAAGGGTTAGGGACCGAACTCGATTAAAATGGACTGATAACATAAAAAAAGGACAAATTCTTCCCTTTCTCAACTGACATCAAGAACAAGAGACCGAGATGATTGGAGGAGGCTAACAAAGAATATCACCTACAACTCATGAGTGACACAATAGTCCATTTAGGACTATGGGTGAGAAGAATGTAGAGCAAACCAGGACTCGTCCTGTAAACAGTGCAGATCCCAATTGGTCTTTGGCCCAGTTGATATGGAGCCTGGTTCATGTCAAACATTCCCTGCTGTGACGCAGGGATAGGGACACACAGACTACTGGTTGCTTAGCCAGGGCCGGCTCTACCGATGGTGTTACGTGCATTTGCACAGGGCGACAAGCTTTTGGGAGCGGAAAAATCGGCCTAAAGTATACGAAAAATAAATCTTAAAAAAAAAAGTCATTTATTCCTTCTCTGTTGAAACCAGACTTCAGGAAGTCGTATATAATAAAACTTCACTGTACTGCATATTTTTTTTTAAAAAATCATAATCATAATAATGTAGTATTATGTTGCGTTTAATATCGCACTGTCGGTGTTGATATCAGACGACGTGACTATAGTAGAACACCTATTTTGCATTTATTTCCGATTCCATTGTTGGCTGTGAGTTGACCTTGACTGAGGGTAAATCTCATTTAACCAATGAGACCAAACAATCATAATGAGATAATTGGATAAGGGTAAACTGGTTAAAGAAATAAGAATCAAAACACATAAATACAGACTGTATTTACGTATTTTGATAATACAGTTGTGAAGTGATTGTTAATAATACTTTTTGATACAGTTATTAGGATTTGGCTTTGAAAATGATTTTAACATTCCAATATGTCTGATAAAATTCAGTATAAATTTTTTTAATTCATACTGAAGAGATCCTTTGATTAAAAAAAAAAAAACTATCAGGCGCAGAACATCGCAAACGAAAATTGGAAAAAGAACTCGATATTCAGAAACAAAAAGGGGCTTTGCATAAATATCTAAAAACAAAACTGAAACAGCTAATGTAGTGCAAGAGAAAATAAGTGAAAGGACCGAAAACAAAAATTCTTAGCTCATGACAAGTAGTACTTGCCAAGTACTTCTCATCCTAGTAATGTCGATATGAGTAGCAATTGATTTTAATTATCCATGCAGATGCACATTTTCAGAACAAAATTCCACCGTTAAAGGGTTAATTATCTCTCTCTTTCTGTAAAGAAATATAGTTTATGATAATTTTTCATTAACTTAAGAATTTTCATTAGCTAATGTTACTATTTAGAATTTATGATCAGACATGTTGAAGCCTAGCTTAACATCGTGGCTTTTAAGACGTCATTAAAAGAGTTTTTTTAGGGGAAAGGGGAGGCAAAATATGCAATTGCATGGGGCGGCAAAATTCCTAGGGCCGGCACTGTGCTTAGCATACAGATCACCTTCATGAAGCCTTCTGTGCACAGTGGAAGCAGATACTAATGTTCCTATAGGTATAGCTGATTCGTGGCTCACTCCTGCTTCAGTGAGCAGATAATCATTCATTTACAGTGGTTTTAGTCCATTGCATTAATTCACTCTATCTCCGGGATGCTGTGTGAAAAAACTGTTGAAAATGGTGAACCACGAAATGACTCATATGCAACCATTTTGCTTTTTTATGTTCAAGAAAAAAAGCAAAACAAAAAAGGACTTATACCTCTGTATGAGATAGATTACTCAGATGAAAAGTCCTGATAAAGATTCTTCACTTACTAGATGGAATTCAAACATGTCTTTCTAACCAAAGGACTTTGTCAAAAATAACTGAACAGAGGCTCTAAATAAATATTACGCTTATGTTCCTCCTACTCGAAGGTTTCACTTTCCCTCTTTAAGCACTCAAACAGTCACATAGATCAAATATATATGCTTCATTTACAGACAAAATATACTGTTAGTGATGGTTATTGGCAGTAGATGGTAGTTGTGTGTAGTAGTAGAATTAAGCAGTAGAGGGAGACAGTGAGATGTGTGTAGCAGTACAAAGTAGAGTGCTGTCTCATGACGAACCTTAGTACTCTTTGCAGATGACAGATATAATATTAATATCCATATTATTTGTATAATATCCAAAGGCTATTTTGACTTCAATGGACACTTCACATCCATGTAATTATAGACCTATATACACACCAAGGTCAGTACAGTGGTTAATCAGGACATGTACTGTAATAAAGTATCAGCTAAATGGAAGACGATGCATTCTGTAAAGGTTGATTGAAGTGTATGGACATATCATATCAAATGATATAGAAGTTTGTTCAGAAATAAAGTGTTTAAACCTGTGGTAATTGTCTTATCTCTCTCTCTCTCTCTCTCATTCACACTCATACACACAGATTGTTGCTGGTTATTACAGAGGAAATGTGAACTAAGGGAAACTAGATAGTGAGTTTTGAGCATGGGATATAGGATAGGAGTGTAGCTGATGGTGGTGGAATGTGAGATTGGGCTATACAGCATAGATGAGTTAAGTGTTTGGTTCCATAATAGGGAGGAATTATGGGATGGGAATGGGATTCATGAATACTTGCCTATTCTTTATTAAGACAGGTAGTAATCAGTCAAGTTTTGAGTTGTTTTAATTCTCATCAGGCTGGTTATCATGTATGCTCATTAATGAAAGAAGCATCAAGAAAAAATGCAAGAAATTCTTAGAATTAGTAAATGCAAATAAACCAAAAAATTATTGGCATCAGTGAGACCTGGTTCACGGAAGACAATATTATCTTTACAGGAATAGAATGCTATAGGTACAGTGTATTCATGAAACAGGAAGAATAAGAAGGGAGGGGAAGAGTACTGCCAATGGTTATAGATGAATTCCAGACAAGTAGAATAGAGATTAGGAATGACAATGATAGTTCAAAAGGTTGGAGGCAAAATGCATAGCTAGGTGTGCTGTTATAAACAAGAATTCACCGAAGAGTATTCAGAACTGTGCAAGCTGGTGAGAAACTGCATCCAGAGGTGGGTAGAAAACACTCATCAATTTTAGAGGATGGCATGGCTTTGTTAAAGGTAGATCCTGTTTTACCAATCTACTTGTGTTTTACAATAGAGTAACAGCAGAAATTGGATAAGGGGAATGTATATAGCAGGAGTAGCCAACTTTCATAGGTCCAAGAGCTACATAGAATATTTATCTAGGTTCAAATCTCATTTAGGATATGAACCTTTATCAGAGTGCTTCAACTGAAGATGAGTTAATTGAAGCACTCTGATAAAGGTTCATATCCTAAATGAGATTTGAACCTAGAAAAACATTTTCTATATGGCTCTTGGACCTATGAAAGTTGGCCAGGAGTGGCCAACTTTCATAGGTCCAAGAGCCATATAGAAAATGTATCCCTATCCAATTTCTGGAATGGTTTTAGAAAGGTTTTTCAGCCTGTAAATTATGCAAACCTGGCCAGAAGAATAAACAATTGAGAGCCATAATACACTATGCAGATAGGATTAACCACCTATTCGGTATTAATTAGGTCTGGAAGAAGCCAAGTTACTTTGCCATGACAAGCAAATGAGCTTAATACACAAGGAGAAAATAGGACACTGAAGATTGAGTATTATATTAATGGTAATTTGCTGCAAGTTTTTGAAAATATCCAGATATAATGGTGGACAATGAGTTAATGAGCATACATGATAACCAACCACCAGCCTGATGAGAATTAACAACTCAAAACCTGACTGATTACTACCCGTCTTAATAAAGAATAGGCAAGCATTCACATTGCCAAGGTGGTTAAGACATCACAACAGATAACTTCAATGTAGAAAATAACACTAACTTGCAGGAAGACTAACGTCCATTTTACAGGTCCTGATAAGACCACATCTGGGCTTCAGTATATAGATATGGCCACCTGAGTTTCCATGGAGAGTAGGAAACAATCCAACACATTAATTTCTGGCTTGTGGAACTTTGCATATGAAGAAAGACTGAAGGAATGCGTGGCCTCTCCTTTTACTCAAACTTTGAGTAATAGGAGAGGAGACGTGATAGAAACATACAAGCAAGTAAGGCATTCTTATAATATAGATAGAGGGGAAATTTGAACTCATGATAATCCCTGGAAGCTGAGTAAAGGTTTAGTCATGGATTTCAGGGTTTGTCTTGTCAACCAAACGAATAAAGCTTATATTTTGCTAATGAAGATTGTGGATCCCAATTCAACCATGAATGTTTTGTAAACAGCAGATAATTTTTATTACACTTGCAATACTACCACTATGCTTATCAGATGTATGAAGTAACACAAAAGACTGAATTTAGTTCTCCTGCATTCCTAGCTTATACAACCCTTAGCATATCTGATGTATTAACACTTTGCTACTAATTAGCTTCACACAGCAGTTTCTGGAATTACCATTTGGGGGGGGGGACAAAACATGTAGCATAGAATAGCAAAATAGGAATTCTGTGGTAGAGACAATAAATTAAAGAAGTATTCATGAAAAAAGCATAAAAAAACAATAATCATTATGAACTTTTTATTTAACAGATCATGATATATATGAAACTAAAATATTAGTTTCATCATTGTAATTCAATGATGGGATATGGCTGAAGCAACTAAGACCATGAGATGAGGTTGAAAAACTTGAGATTCTGGGAGGAAAACCTTTCCGTCTTCATAGAGACTAGTTGTCTGGGATGTAAAGAACCTTTATAAGAGCATTTCAGCTAAAAAGCCCTTATAAATACAGTAAAAATGATCAAGGTAATTTGTGGCAGGAAGTATATATGTACTAGGTAGTACAGTGACTAGCATTACTGTGTTTGTTTCAAAATGCAACTTTTGTTTGGTAAGAATTTTTAAACAGCAAGTCAAACTTTATTTATCTAGCAACCCAAGTGCTTGAAGCAGTTTTAGGCTTTCATTTATTACAGTATAATGCAATGGAATATTCAATAATACTAAAATGCATTATTTATGTTATTTGCTATGATGTAAAATGGCTGAATATACAAGAGATATATGTAGAAATGCAAAAGAGATATGTACATCAGAGTAGGCATGAAAGAATATATATAAGCATATATATTATTGAGAACAAGATCATTACATAAATTAGCTCTTTTTAATTTTTGATTTTGTAATGCAAACCACATCGAAATCTAATTTATTCTTGTTATAGAAAAATAAAATATATATATATATAAAAAAAGAAATACTGATTTTTCCATCTCTATTTCAAGAACCTAAGGACTTCTTTATCCAAAATACACACTTTTGCTATATCAAAAATAGCAGCAATGTCATATTCTACATTTAGCACATATATATGTAGCAATTTTAATAATACGATTATAAAAACTGAACAAAAAAACAAATGTTTCAAATCAAATTTCTTTTTACCATTAGAAAAATTTACAAAGAATTTATAAATAATTATAAAAGGTGCATCACTCATTACTGTTTGGAAATAAATATTTTTTTTTTGATCTAAAGAAGTTATAAAAATACAATACACAATTGTTTTTACAATGAACCACTTCACTGTTCCAATTATGATTATACCGATCCTATTATAATATTTAAGTTTCTTTCACATATTAAATCTTTTTTATTCAAATGTGATATGCAGTAATATGATACATTATCCTGAAATGGTTGGTCCATTTGGTATGTGTTCATGATCAGGTATAAGACTAGTGAGAAGTGATTCAAATACACCAAGTGATGTCTGGAGACCAAATGATGGATTTTGATTTAGCCATACATCGCAAAATTTCTTCCTAAGATCTAATAACCTATGAAGAAACATATATAAAACTATTAGAGTAAAGAAGCCTATATGACTGTTTTTATTTGGCATTCTTCAAAAACAGACATGACAATAAATCATTTAATTCTAAGCACTCTGTTCCTCAAAATGCACTCTCTCATTTAATTTTCTGTAGTGAAATAAAACTGGGATTGTTCTAAAAGGTTCTGTTTTTGGAATGTAAAAATCTGTTTCAGTTTACTAACTCTTAATGTCACTAGATTTACTGATGGCATTTTCTGAAATAACAAAACTAAAAAGCAATATTTGTTATCATCCCAAAATACAAAACATACACACCAGTTTCATTTAAATAGCTTCTCCATTATACTTAATTGATAGTATTTTTCCTTTACATTTTTTTAAAGATTTTTTTTGGAAATATTATCTATTACCTAATTAATCAGAAGAAAATTATAATTTACATTTAAGACAAGAAATTAAACAAAATTATATCTTCTTTGGAAATGCTAAACAAAATTTTATAATATGGATATGAATACCTGTGATGGATTCTGTTTTAAAAATAAAATGGGTTTAAAATTCTGGAAGAAAACAACAAGAGAAAGAAACTGTTTAATGAAAGACTTAATAAATTCTATGTTGGATTTACTAATAATGAAAGAAATTACTAGAACCCAGTAATTATATATTTTTAATGAAAGGAAAAAAGAATTTACAACAAAGATCCATTTTAATTCATTTTTCAAATGAACTACAGTTTGTGTAAATAGTTATTTATGCGATTCTCATGCTAGAACTGAAAATTTAGGTTATTGAGAAGATGAATTATCTTGCAATTTTTAAGCATGACAAAATTGTTTGGCTGAATTAAATTTATTACTTTAACAAAAATAAAGTGTTCTTATTTTTCTGTAATTAATGATACTTGGCAATCTGCATGCATTTCAGTTTGAAAAAAAAAATACACATATTCAAAAAATGTTATTAATGATACATTTTTATTTTCATATAATGTACAAAATATTTTGTTATTTTTATAATAGAGATGAATGTTATTATTATTATTCATATCTAAGGAGTTCTTAGACTCATCAAGAGAGGCCCTAGACATCATGTCAAGAACTATTCAACATTTGTGCAGAGTCTATCATACTTTGCTTTGAACTCATTCACAGTCATGGCACCTACAACAAATTTTAGAGAATTCCACTTATTCACTACTCTCCAGGCAAAAAACTTGTTCTACCACCCTTGCTAACTACACTCATACTCAGTTTCCATGGATGGCTTCTAGTTCTCCCACCACCACACCTGTTCTGAAACATTTCCTCTGAATTAATCTTGTAAAAATCCTTCAGTAATTTGTCTCAATGATATCACTGCTTTTCTGCCTATCAACCACAAATCCTGTTACCATCTTGGTCACTAGCCTCTGGATCCTCTATACCTCCTCATCACCAAGAAACCCTGACACCCAGATCTGCAAGTAGTAATCAAGATGGGGTAAACTCATGGCTCGATAAAGAGGAACAATACCTGCTTGTCTCTGCTCGTCAAAGTATTCTTCAGTAACCAAGTGATCTGATGAGCTGATTTAGCCACTTTTGCTGTATGCCCCCTAAACTTTAACTCCCTATCCATTAACACTGTAGGTCTCTGGCTTCGTCAATTTCCTGGAGTGCAGTTCCACCAATGTGGTATACAGCTGGTAATCTTTTCACTCCAAAATGCATAACCTTACACTTTGCCACATTAAACTGACATCCATTCTCCTTTGTCAAGAACAACCCAGTCTGCTAATCTATCCAAATCATCCTGCAAAATCTTGACATCATCTGTATTAACTATTGCTCTACCCAACTTTGCATCATCAGCAAACACTTGAACAGTACCCCCTTAGATCCTTTTCTATATCATTAATGAACAAATTTTCCTATATTTCCTTTCCTATATCATTAATTAAACAGTAACAGTCCAAGAACAAAACCCTGCGGCACACCACTAGTCAAAGGTCTTCTTTTGGACTCTACTCCTGAATAAACTATTCTCTAATATCTCTCCATCAACCACCCTGCTATCCAGCTCACCAACCCTATATCCATTCCCCATTGCTGTAGTTTACTGATTAGAATTCCAAGTGGTATCCTGTCAAAGACCTTTACAAAGTCCAGCAGTATCACTGTAAACCTATTTCCTTTATCCAACTCTGCTGTTATACAGTATGATATACAATATTTATATATGACTATGATAACAACTCAACTTTCAATATCCATCTAAAAAACATACCATTCCTCCTTTTTCTTTTTTAATATAGCAAAAGTAAAGCAAAATAAAGTTTCATTGATTATAATAAAAATTAATAATAAGGTGAAGTAACAGATCAACAGCCATTTGTTAACTATGCTATAACTTCTACCTCAATGAAGACAGCATAAGTGAACACTCTTTAGTTCCACCTTTGATCAGAGATTACACTTAGTACTATTATTATTGTTTAAGGACCCTTGTCCACTTATTTCAGCATGTAACTATTCTAATCATCCTACTTCTGCCTAAGGGAATCAGTCTAATATGACTCCTTCAATATTACATGAGTTCTGAATTATTTGTTATATTTACATGTTACAACTACCACATTTATGTTGTAGTTGTCGACTGCATCAGTTGTGTTATTTCCGACCTTGCCCTCTCTCTCTCTCTCTATATATATATATATCCAATCTTTTAGTTATAGTCAATTGTGTAGAGTAAGATAACAATATTTATATAATTTAATTCAATTTGTTTTTGTTGTTGTTCAATAGTTGATTAGAATGCTTCAGTTTCATAACCATGATGGTGCATTGACTTCAAAATCAGCACGTTGTTTATACAAAAAATGAAGCTCAAGTTCATAAAAAAATTTAAATGTTGACTTATAAATATATACAATAAATTCAATTCTGTATATTACGTAATTCCCCTTCTCTCTCTCTAATGAGATCTAACATTCATATTTTCTATACAGTTAGAATCAGTAAATTCTAATACTCTATATATGTAACTTCTTAATACATACAAAGAATAATTAAACGTCCATTCTAGAAAGTATGAACTCAATAAAAACATACATCTTTTACTTTCTGACACAGTTAAATTTAATTCTGAGAGATAACATCAAATACTATACAAAACAAGAACATCGCATTCAGCTTAAAATTCTGTGGTTTCTCTTGACTATACAGTAACTTTTTGTCCTCTTTATCTTCTATTTTATTTCTTTTTTTAGTTTTTACTCACACAGTCTTTCAGTCTGTCTTACCTCTGAAATTTCTGATTCACAATAAAAGAAGGCAAAGATCTCAGTTGACTAATATATTTGAATGTATAAGGGTGTGCTGAGAAATTGTGATAATCACCATGAAGGAATTGAGGTAGAAACCTGTAACTTACACATTATCCTACATATTGAATTTAAAATGAATGAGTCTACAAAGACTCATTTTAAACTGAATTTAAAAATGAGTCTTTGACTCCCTGGAGGTCTCAGATAATAATAATAATAATATTCCCACAAAATGCTATATACTTGTTTACAATGCTCCTCTATCATTTGCAATTCTCTGAGAAAAAACACTTTCCCTTGTTGCACAAACTAGTCATTTTTGTTCTGGGTGTTTATCAGAACGTTTCATCCCCCCCCCTCATATCTTCTTCCAGTAAGAAAGTTTCCTTAAACACATCTATTCTTCATCCTGCTGAAGTAGGTATGAAGATTAATCACTCTGGCACTAAGAATACATTTAACTGAAGAGTTTCAAATGTGTTTCTAATAAAAGAACTTTATTATGGATTCCATCTTGCTTCTTCTGTTATCTATTTTATCTTTGCTAATCTATGAAGGCTTGATACATTATACTGTCCTTCAATTATTAACTTCACAGTTCCTCATTGCAAAGTTGATAAAGATGTATATACAAACTTTTCGGAGATCACAGAACTTCACTCAGTTTTTTTCTCCTTTTTAGTTCTTCTTCCTTGCTTGCATATTAGCTTACTAGCATTTCTGTCACACAGTGACAGCTGTTCTAAAAACTCACCAATAATGTGTATGTCGGCTACCAAGATTGAAAATGAAACTCAAGTCAACATGCAACATTGTTTCTATGTAAATCTCTAAGGATTACAACATACAGTAAGCAAGTTTACTATTATTAAAGTCTACACTACTAAATGCAAGTCTACTGCTGAAATACATACAAAGTGTCCTTTGTATGACTACTGCACAGTCACATAACAGTTCAGATAATACTAAGTGTAATATTGCATTACTAAATGCGAGCAAATATACATATTTATTTACTTTACCAATGTAACAAAACAAGCCTCTTTTTTTTTTAATTTTCACTCGGTATATATATAATAGTTTAAAAAGGAACACAATAATTAAAACGATTATGTGAGATTTTTACACTACTGTTATCATGCAATCTAAGAAGTTCTAATTAAAAATAATGAAGCAACAATACGTCAGTGTTTATTTTTACCAAGACTCTTTAAATATAGTTAACTCTCACTATAGGAAAACCACAGTGAACTACTTCACTATAACAAACTAATGTAGGAGCCCTAGCCAAAACCCCACAGCATCAATGCTTATTCCAAAGTAAACTCACTACAAATCATCCACTGTAATAAATTATTCTGTTGATTGCTATAAGTTCATATTTGTTATACTGAGAGTTGATTATAACAGCTTCAAGATATGCACTACAGTATTTGCACTCATTTAAGTAATAATAAACTGCTTTGTTGTAAAGAAATGGATTATATGTTTTGTAGAAAACGATGTCTTAATTTTTAAAAGCTAGTGCCAATCCAATTATTTATGCAGAATGATAAAGTATCCTATTTCTTAAAAAAAAAAAAAGTTTGTACTTACTGGTACAAACTTGTACTAAGAAGTTGAAGTATCTGATGAAGTTTGCATCATTACTACAACTTTCCTTGGTATTGCATTACTATAAGAATACTACTCTAAAGGAGGACTCTAAGTGAAGGAGGACACTAAATGAAGTGGAATGGGCAGAAGAATTAGAAACTATAACACATCAACATAACTGGTGTTACCAAAACAAAAAAATGACAAAAACAAGTGAGTTTCTTCTAAATAACAAACACAAGATGTAATATTCAGGCAAAAAGATCACAGAAAGAATGAAAGGAGTAGCTACAGTATTCAACAATAAACATGAGAATAATTTTCTTCAATGGCAGGCAATATCAAGTAGAGTGATTTGGCCAACATTAAAATAGTAGAATGGATAATGAGATTTATTTATGCCAATGATTCCACAGAATGCTGTAACAAGGAAGAAGCACAGGAATTTTAGGTCATTACAGAAGGCAGCTGAAATGAAGAAAAATGAAAAGTCAGTCCTTGTTGGAGTTCTAAAGAGCAGAGTAGCAAACGAATACAAGATATATATAAATATTTTGGGAAAATTTGAAGAAAAGGACAAAGCTGATAATACCGATAAGTCATGGATTTCTTTCAGGACATGGCTTAGTCATCACTACCATAACATTCCAACATAAAGATGTGCACAAATTCACGTGGAGAGAACACACAAAATATAAGAAAAGTCTTATTGATTATGTTATTGTTGACAGAGATAATTTTCATGCTGATTCAGCATATAAGCATATAGAGGAAATTTCAAACATGTAATGATCACCGTTTAGTTTAAAAATGAATTTCATACTAAAAAGAATAGTGTATAAGAAAGTCAAGAAGATTTTAAAGATGAAATGTAGACTCAACACAAATATTATTCAACAAATAATGAAACAGTCTGAAAACAACAACCAACCTCTGGAGACTCAATGGCAGACTATGAAGAAAACACTGACTGATTCTGCCAGAGAGGCATATCAAAACTCTGTGGTGAGCTCAGGAAACTGAAAAAAAGGCAACCATAGAAAAGAAGAAGAAAAAAGCATATTGAAAGTTCATTCATAACAAGCAAGGCAGCATATGCATTGAGAGAATATAGAGAAAAATATAAGAAAGCAAAACAATGTGTTAAAGTAGATAAATAAAAATCATTAGAAGAGTTTGGAAAGAGCACAGAAAATAAACATTAGGAAGGTGGTAAAATGTTCTGGAGGCCAAAGGAAAAACTTAGAAAAAAAGGAAAGAGTACTGAAAAAGAACTCAAAGATGATGAAGGTGATCTGAAAACAGAAGTAAAGATAATCTAGATGTCTAAAGTAATTTGAGAGCATGGTTGGTGAGTGGATAGCATACCCATTCTCTAATCAATAGACTGTGGGTTTGAATCCTGTCATGGGCATGGATGTATGCGATTGTTTTTAGGTGGTAAATGAATTTCATGCCCTGTGTGAGATCAGCACCCCACTCACTGGAGGCCTAAAGTGGCTTGAAAAAGTTCCATGTGTGGTTACTAGAGCAAGGTTTTTGGACCAGGTAATTAAAAAAAAAAAAAAAAAAGAATAAAAAATACAAAAAATTATAAAAACAAATAAAAATAGGAAAAAAATCTGTAGCCCACCCATGATATTAATGTACTATAAGTTTACAACCTTTCATGGGTGGGAGTCACATAAAAAAAAAACCTTTAAAAAAAAAAAAAAAACACCACGACTTTGAAAGATTATCAATATCAAACATATCAATATAGAAAGGCATATGGAGCAGATGATATTAGACCAGAAATGCTAAAATATAAAGGTATAAAAGTTTTACAGTGGCATAATTCAGAAAGTTGAATCCAGATGACCAGAGAATATTTAGAATAACAGGAATTCCCTATTCAGTGTTCCAGGTAAAATTTTGCAAGAATACCTTTTTGATAAATAATTGAATATAAAAATAATTGAAAAAGAAACTGTGGAACAGAAACAGTGAGAACAACATGTTGGGTTCAGATCAAATAGAGGTTGTTCAGATCAGATTTTTACTTTAAGATAAACAGTTGAGAAATCATGTGAATATAACAAGGATGTGTATTAAGTTTAAAAGATATGTAAAAGCATGACAAGATGCCAAGACAAAAGCTGTTCAAAACACCACAGTTATAAGGTGTAAACACTGTATCGAGCAATACATTATATTTCAGTAGTAAATCATTGATAGGAATTGTAGGAGATACAAAAAGATGGTTTGATGTTAAATCAAGTATCAGACAAGGATGTACACTATTTCACTATTATTTATCTTCTTTATAGAGCACATTATGAAGGAAAGTTATAAGGCCTGATAACAAAATTGGAGGTGATAATCTCAACTCTTTAAGTAGGTAATGTTATACTATTAAATAAACTGAGTACAATTATGCAGAATTCCGTAACTAAACTGAATAACTACTGCAATAAGTTTCAAAAATCTGAATAAAAAGACAAAGACTATGAAGGTTACCAAAACAGATGTTTGATGCCAGGAAAAAGATCCAGAGGAAGACCAAAATCTAGCTGGACTGATGCAGTCATAAGTGCTTTAGGAAACCAAAATATAAGATCTGACAATATTAGAGTCTTGGTATATGGCAAACTAATCTGGAGGAAAACTGTTGACAGGAACTTAGTAATAATGTAAACAGTTTTCCTCCAGATTATTGTAGATGACTTCAACATGAGAACATAGACAGCAAAAAGAAAGGACACATGGGCAGGAGTTAGAAATGAAATTTATGCAATCATTGAGAGATAATTACCTAAAACAGCATATGATTCAGGGAAACCAAGGTTGAGAGCGCTTGATCTGGTAGTAGCATTAGAATATTTTTCCATAACTAGGATGGAAACATTGTCTCTGATTGGGGGGAATGATCATGCAGCTTGACCAAGGTGAGGTAGAATGTCTAAATATGTAAAATGTTCAGTTAATGAGGGTGAATATATGTAAAACTACTGAGGTAGTGATTGTAATAAACTTAAGATGTAACTTAGAGCAGTTTCTTATACCATGGAAGTGCTCTAAGTTACATCTTAAGTTTATTACAATCACTACCTCAGTAGTTTTACATATATTCACCCTCATTAACTGAAGATTTTACATATTTAGACATTCTACCTCACCTTGGTCAAGCTGCATGATCATTCCCCCAATCAGAGACAATGTTTCCATCCTAGTTATGGAAAAATATGCTAATGCTACTACCAGATCAAGCGCTCTCAACCTTGGTTTCCCTGAATCATATGCTGTTTTAGGTAATTATCTCTCAATGATTGCATAAATTTCATTTCTAACTCCCACCCATGTGTCCTTTCTTTTTGCTGTCTATGTTCTCATGTTGAAGTCATCTACAATAATTATTTGCCTTATGCTCATCGAGTATATCTGTTTATGCATGCCATTTTTATCTTCCTTTGCAATCCCAGGCAAGCAACAACTGAATGTATGTTTTATCAAGTTGTCCTCTTCTCACACCAGAGTGTCGAATGCACTGCTTTTCATGACTCTGAAAAATTCTAATAGTTCTGGATATTGTCAAAAGAAACTATTAACAGAATTTGCTGAAACACCAAAATCTTATAATTATTATCTGAAACCGCCAGAGAGTCAACAATTCATTGAAGGAGACTATACATCACGTATACAAGTTGTCATCTCTTAAACTCATTAATGGATGCAGTGACAACTTCAAGAGCAAACTATTCTACTCACTCACTGCTCTGTGAGAGAAAAATCTAGCTCTTACCAGTTTCTTAACCGTGAACAAACTTAACTTCCATGGATGCCCCATGTTCTCTTTCCACCTTCCATGTAATGAAAAATTTCATCAGACTATCCTATAGCACCCGTTCAGAAATTTATAGATCTCTATCATATCACTCCTCTTTCTCCTGTTAACTAGTCTGTAGTCCATATACTCTCAGTCTGTGCCTCATAATCTACATTCCATAATCTTGATATAATCTTTGTAACCTTTCTTTGCACCCTTCCCACAACTTCGTTATCCTTTTGGAACACAGGAGACCAAATCTGTGCATGGTGGTTCAGGTGTAGTGTCATCAAGACCTTGTAAAGAGGCAAAATGACTTCCTTACCCTTATATGTCAAGGTTTGTTTCACCATCGCAACTATCCTTTGATGTGCATTTGCAACGTTTGCTATGTGACCTTTGAACTTTAAATTCTTATCCACCATAATGCTGAGATTCATGGCCTCATCAGTTTCTTGTAACATATACCTGCAAATGTAATATGCTGTTGGAAATCTCATCACACCAAAGTGCATAACTTTAGACTTACTAACATTGAATTGATATCCATTATCATTTGCCCAAATTTTCAGCCTATTTTCAAATCATTCTTTAAGTACTAGATTATCAGTAGCATCTCTGATTGCCCTATCTATCTTTGCATCATCCACAAACAACTGAACATAACCTGTTAGATCCCATCCTAATGTCATTAAAGTATAGATTGAATAACAATGGTCCAAGGACTGATCTGTGAGGTATACCACTAGTCACCTTAAATCTGGCAGATTCACATCCACAATATACCACTTTTTTGATACCTGTCTGTCAACCGGTTCTAGGAAAATTCAGCGTAAACATTTTTGCCGTAGAAAAATTTGCCACAAACATTTTCGCCATAAGACATTTTACATTAATTTTCGTAAATAATCAATGAATGATAAAGGGTATTAAAAATCATTAAAAAGACAAATCTTTATTAAGGTGAATGTCAATGATACATAACATAATGAAATCATTTAAATATTTTGCAAATTAAAAGAGATGCTGCATAAATAATTAAATTTTTGCTGCAGATCGTCGATTCAACAAATCCATCAGTAACATCGTTCAATGGAAGAAATGCTAATGCTGAGAAGCATTTGATTTTCATATTGAATTCAGCATCTGTTTGATAGTGTAACTTCAAACCAATAGCAACAATTTTGCGATAAAGATTTTGCAATATGAAATAAACAACCTGTTATAATTGTTGATGTAAATATGTTAGAAAAAGCATTGATAGTTGCCTTCTTGAAGCCAACCATTAATGTTTCAGGATTTAATGATGAATGCAAGCCCTTTAAGGCACTGAATAATCTGCTGTAATTTAATTCTGATTTACCAGGAAGCAAAGCAAAAAGCCACCATGGAATCCTTAGGGGGGGTCTCATACCAATCCCAAGCCTGGATAAAGGAGGAGGATCAGTCAGATGAGTGTTGATGTCTGACCGTAAAGAAAAAACACGATTGTTAGCTGATGCCTAAATGATCAACAGCTACAAAATGCCAGCTCGGACATCATCCAGATCAACAAGGTCCGCGATACCAATCGAACGATTCCATATCATACTCATTACCTGGTGGTGATATCTGCTTCAATTCTTCAGTCAGTTAGCCAACACTATCTAAATCTAGTTTTTTTTTCATATAATTCACTACAGCATCTTTGGTGGCAATCACTACAGTATGATTGCCACCTTCTATTAATGGTTCTAATCATTTTGTACACCTCCCTATTTTATGCTCTCCATAGTACTGTTCTATATTATTGCAATGGGCTTCTAACCATTTCATCTTATCTGGCTGACTGCTTTTTTCACCTCATTACACTTTCTTCTATATTGCTCCTCTATTTGTTCTGATGTATCCCTTCTTATCTTCAACATTCTTTTCTCCTGACTAACTGCAGTGTTTCTTGTCTAATCCATTTCTTCTTGATCTTCTCTTCTTCTGGTACTGTTTCTTCAACTGCATCTTCTATCGCCTTCATTCGAATTTTTTTTCTTTGTCCACACTTAAGTTTCTCCTCTAACACTGTTCTGTACCTTCTTCCTATTTCTGCTTCATTTATTCTTGCTATCTTCGTTTCTGATGATCTCATTTTTTTTTCCTTTCCCCCTCTTTTACCTTGCGGTGTTGAGGGTTTATTAATCACCGGACCTCAAACCATTCACAGGATAGTGATCAGCCCTACGTCCCAGTGTATCCTATGTCTATAGTGGTGTTGAGTTCTTAAGGCCAGTTTGCCTGCTTTGCAGGATGAAAAACCCTACCGTCCATGCCCAAGACCGGCTAACTTGGCTTTGGCTGAGGAAGATCCTTTAGCTCCTCACGTCACCAATGGGAATCGAACCTAGGATACTCCTTCCCCAGGCATATGGTTGCAAAGCGCACAGCCACTAGGCTAACAGCGCAGACTGTTTCTGATGATGGGGTTTATATTTTCTTTTTAATTTCAACTTGATGTTTGCAATCACTAAACTATGATCAGAGTCTATATCCACTCATTGAAAAGTTCAACACTGCTGTACTGATGTTATCCATCTTCTTTTAATCATATCAATCATGTTCTTGGTTTTCCCATCATTTGATTGGCATGTCCATTTTCTACACTCCTTTTGCTGGAATCTTGTGTCATAGATCATCATCTCGTGGTCCACAGCAAATTCTAACATTTTTTCACTTCATTCATTTCTTTCTCCAAAACTATATTTTCCCATGATGCTTTCCCAACCATCATTTTCTATTCCAACTTTGGCATTCCAATCTCCTTCAAAAATTAGTACGTCTTGCTATTGTCTCTGTCAGATCTTAGTTAAATAAGTCAATATCCTCATCTGTGCTGCCAGATGTGGGTGCATATATCTGGACTATTGATATATTAAATGGTTTTGCTTGAAATCTTGCTGCTATGATTCATTCATTGACTGGTTTGTAGTCTAACAGTGCCTTTCTAGCTTTTTTGTTAAGAAGGAAACCAACTTCTGCTTCATGCTTGGTGTCATGCCATCACCTTTGCATTTATTTATCTTTCCTGCTGATGTCCATCACAACTCTGCCAGTCCTATTATATCACACTGATATCTCTTAATCTCCTCGCAAAGTAAGTCAAGTTTTCCTGACATCCAAAGTGTCCATACATTCCATGTTCCTACTGATAATAGTTCTGTTAGTTTCCGTTTCTGTTTACTTTCGGTATCCCACTTTTCAATCCAACCCCCGATTGCTCGATTGGTATCGCAGACCTTGTTGATCTGGCATGTTGTAGCTGTTGATTGTATAGGCATCAGATAACAATGGTGTTTTTTCTTTACGGTCAGAGCATCGATACTCATCTGACTGATCCTCCTCCTTTATCCAGGCTTGGGACTGGCATGAGATCCCCAAGGATTCCATGGTGGCTTTTTGCTTTGCTTCCTGGTAAATCAGAATTAAGTTACAGCAGATTAATGCTGAATTCAACACAAAAATTAAATGCTGCACAGCAAAAAGTTAATTATTTATGAAGCATCTCTTTTAATTTGCACAATTTTTAAATGATTTCATTATGTTATGTATCACTGACATTCACCTTAATAAAGATTTGCCTTTTTACTGATTTTATAATACCCTTAATCATCCATTGATTATTTACAAAAATTAATGCAAAATGTCTTACAGCGAAAATGTTTATGGCGAATTTTCCGGGCACACTGCCAACCACCCACTTATCCAACTTAAGAGTTTATATTCCAAATCCATATTCTCCAGTTTATGCAACAGCCTTTCATGTAGTAGCCTATCAACTGCCTTAGCAAAATCCAACAGTATCATAGGGTATCCATTCCTTTTATTCAACTCAGCAGTAACATTGTTATAAAATATGAGCAAAGTGCTAAAACATGATCTCCCTTTAGTAAACCTATGCTGTTCTGTAAAGAGTGTAACTTGTCTGTCAACCCATTTCTGTATATGAGCGCTTACCTCTCTAAAATCTTCACCACCTCACCAGAGATACTGATAGGTGGGTAGTTAGATACATCAGTTTTTGTGCTACTCTCGTACATTCTTTTCATTCCTGTAGTATCTTTCTTGAGCTGAGACTCAAGCTATACAAACATGTCAAATGCTTAGCCAATTTGGCTGAACATTTTTTTAGAATATGTCATAAAGAAATTACTTGTTGGAATTTAGCCTCTTTATAATAACTGCTCACTAACTTAATTCTCTTACATATAATTAAGAATGTATTGGTATTTGTCATGTAACTGATTATTATCATTCACTTTAATTAATTGTGTCATCCCCATAATGCACCCCTTCTTCCTTATTGCTTGCTTGATCTCTCTCATTCATCCATTGTACATCTACCTTATTTAACTTCCTCACTTTTGCAATGCATTAAATTGTTTGTTAAATAGACCTTGATCTTTGTCCAAGCAACATATTTCTTCTTTCCACTTAAATTCAATGTTAGGTGGAAAGACAATTAATACTTTTCATGCTTAGTTCCAAACTATCATCTCTTAAACTTTTCATAATTACTAGTAATTCCATCCTGTAATTCTGCACATTCTTTTCTCACAGGTCTTTATTTGTCACGAGGTGATCATCAGTTGCCATGATGATCACCTCGTGGCAACTGGAGGAGATTTACCATCATTCACAATTTCATCCTTATAGATTCTATATTTCCATAGAAAATGCATTCTATGGAATTTGGTAAGTTCCTTGATTCGTGACATATTTTTCATCCGTTCTGATTATTGATAGAAGTCCTCATGTCTGGCATCATCAACAGACATTATTTTAAAGTTAGAAAATCAATTTCTGGTTTTAGTTCTGCTGATTATTTCCTCTCTGAAAGCACATTTTAGCATTCAAAGGTTTCAGTGGCAGTTTTTTTCCAGCTTGAAGCAGAACTTGATGCACATATGCTATTCTTTGAAATTTGTCATTTTTTAATGGAACAGAAATTGCAAACGACACAACACACAGACTTTGCAAGAATTACTTAAGAACAGTGTAAGCAACAACTTTGAAGTAAATGGCAAACAAATGATCAAGTAGATTCTGTATTCATATCCAGCAGAGATTTGTACTGCATATCTGATGGTCAGTTCAGAAATGTTTTAATCATGCCTTGTGCATTAACAAATTTTGATTATATAAATTTAATTATAAAGCTAAAAAAAAGTTCCATAGGAACTGATGAATATAGCAAAATATGAATGCTACTGCAGTTGGTTACCTCCAAATGGAGGTGACCAGCTAAAGATCTTAAAGGTCATAGTTTATAAAACAAAAACAATCATAAAAACTGCAAATCTACAATAAATAGGTGTTATATTGTAGATAAACAACTACTTAGATAATGCTGTATAAATTGCTGATATACTTTACCTGTTAGCAAGGTCTGTCTTGATCGTAGGTGGAAGATTTGTGACTCCAACATTAATCACTGCTACTCCCATATCATTACTTGGGTTACTGCCAATTACTACTAGGTGTCTTCCTAACCTGAAATTTGTTGGTTTAGTATGACTTTATTGTTTAACTTATTTTAAAAAGGGAAGATACTTTACCAGTTTGATATTATATACTATGAGGCAAGGTGACTGATAGAATAAACAACATCATCATCACTATTAGTAATTTTTAAAATGTATTATGTATTTTTTTAAAAGTAGTTTTATTAACTGTTAAGAGGAGGAGAATTAACATAGGGTATTATTCCATTAGAGATCATCCAAATGCAATAAAAGGAATGGTGTAAGAAATAACTAGCTTCTTGACTAAGAGGCAAAAGAACAATTATCATCATTTTCTTATATATCAAGTGTGTGTGTATAGATGTTACTGGCAGTTCAATACAATTAATATTTTGTTACCAGTTTCTTCTTGCTAATTTTCTTCCAAAGATGTTGGTAGAACCTTAACCAAAATAACAGTATGTACGGGGATAACCAAGTTTTAGTAGCATAAAGAACTGAAATAATCCTAGCTATTGGTAAGTTATTCTTCGAAGAGTATTAAGTACTTCTATATAAAGCAGTTTTTATTTACTGAAAAAACTGATTAGTATAAACCTGTTAAGAAGCAAGATAATAGATCTGGAAAGAGTGAACATTTTCAAATACATTGTATTATCACCTTATTCCTGGGCATACAGCTGAAGGATGTGTACCTGTAGGGTATCCATAACTATAGAATAACATGTATGCCACAGTAAATAACTTTTTGATTATGTAAATATTTCATCTTACGTATCATAAGACATCATCAGTACAACTAACCAACAACAATAGGAGTTGAATTCAAAAAACAAAAAAACAGTAGTGTGCATGCTTAAATTAGAATCCCTCTATGTTTACAGTTGCATGTTTATGGATTAAAAACTACTGGGCTGAAAGTAAACTCACTTAAATTAAATTAAAATACAGCATATAAATTATTGAATACAACTGAGGATAACAATTTCCTACACTTTTGGAAAGGGAGACAGTCATTTCGATTAAGATTAGTTGTACAAAACACATAAACTGGGTTTAACTGATCAGAGGTTGTTTATTGTAAAGTAATAGCCACCTAGTTTCGCCGACTTGACTGTTGGCTTCGTCTGGGCATACAAGGTGACAAAACAGCTCAAAAAAGATCAAAAAACAAGCTAAGGATATCAGGTTAAAACATAAACGAATGTTAAATATTATCTAAATTCAAATAAAATGCTACATCAAATGCATGTTATCAGTCATTGTTATACATGACTGATATTATCAGTAATATATAACATTGTCAGCTTGTATGCCCAGACGAAGCCAACAGCCAAGTCGGTGAAACTATATACAAAACACATAGAAACCCAGTTTCTATGTGTTTTTTATATAATAAGTGGTCAAAAAGAATGTTACAATAAGATTAGGGTTATGGAGTAAGGCTTCAGCACTTTCTTTATATAACCATTCATGTTTATATGTGGAACTATGTAGTAACTTGCTGTTTTGCCAGATTCCATGTTGTGCAAGGCAAGATTTGTGAGGTTTGAAAGGCAGATGTGGTCTTGATGTTCAGAGATACTGTACGTTTATTTATAGATCTTCCTGTTTGTCCATAGTAAGACAAGTTACACAAACATGATATTTGGTGTATGCAAGGTAACATCATTGGTGAGAGTTTGTCTTTTGGAGGGGGTAGCAAGTTGTGAATTTGGAATTTGAAAATATCAAGATTTCTGTCTAACTTTCTCCATCCCCCTCACTGGCAATCAACCTCTTTGATAAAAAAACTTCACCGAATTTCATACAAGACATTAAACTAGCAGATACAGACATGTTAGTAAGCTTTGACATCGTTTCTCTCTCTCCTCCCACTAATATCCCTCACAAAGAAACAATAAATTTGTTAATCCAAAAATTTCCACCTGACATAGTGGAATTATTCCAATTTACAATCACATGAGGTTATTTCACATGGAAAGATAAAATATATAAAGAACAGGAAGGAACAGCAATGGACTCACCCTTATCATCCGACTTTTTTCTTGAACACATAGAAGACAGAATTTTCGCTCTTGACCAACAATGTGGCCACACTATGTCGATGATGTCTTTGCAGTTTGGAGTCACATGGAACCTGAACTCTACTCATTTCTACAAAAATCAACACCCTGCATCCTCGTATGACGTTCATACTAGAAAAGGAAACGTCAACAGTTATTTCCTTTCTTAAGATATACATCCAATGCAAACAAGATGGATCCAGTTCCACTTCTGTCTACTGAAAACCAACTTTTTCGGGTTGTTATATCCATAATACATCAGCTCACCATCATCTCAAAAATATGGCATCATATTTAGTATACAGAGCACACAAGATTTGCTCTTTTGAAGAATCTCTAAAATAAGAATTGGAAATTATCAAAGAAACAGTCTTACTAAATGGATACTACTTACAAAAAATAATTAACTATTTTTCAATACAAATCAACCTAGACAAGAAGTCCACAGGACTCGCATTCCATATATTAAAGGCATCTCCTGCATGTCTGGCAAAAATTATGAAAAAAATTTAAACTTGTTACTACTTACAAACCCATCAACCAAATTCCCAACTTGCTACCTTCTCCAAAAGACAAGCTCTCACCAATGATGCTACCTGGTGTATAGCAAGTACCATGTTCGTGTAACTTGTCTTACTATGGACAAACAGGAAGATCTATAAATAAATGTATCTCTGAAGACCACGTCTGCCTCACAAATCTGGCCTTGCACAACATGGAATTGAAAATGCTAACCACAGGTTCCAATGGCAAAATGCCAAGTTACTACACAGATCCATATATAAACATGAATGGTTATATAAAGAAAGTGCTAAAGCCGTACTTCATAAACCTAATCTTAATTAAAATGGCTGTCTCACTATTCCCAAAGCGTGGGAAATTGTTATCCTCAATTGTATTCAACAATTTATCTGCTATATTTTAATTTAAGTAATTTTAATTTCAGCCCAAACACACAACTTTATACATAGAGGGATTCTAATTTAAGCATGCACACTATTGTTTTTTTTTTAATTCAATTCCTAACGTTGTTTGTTAATTGTATGATGATGTGTTATGATACATAAGATGAAATAGTTATATAATAAAAAGTTATTTACTGTGGCATATTCTATAGTTATGGCGTATGCCACAGTAAATAATTTTTTATTACATAACTATTTCATCTTATGTATCATAAAAGATAGCATAGGTGGAATAAATAAGATTTATTATTATTATTATTATTATTATTAAGAGAGATCTCTAGAGAGTCAGGGACTCATATCGAGGGAGGCCACATACTACATGCACCAGCTATCATACTTATTCTTGAATTCATTCACACTGCTTGTATACACAACATCCAATTGCAATCCTAATCATGCACTACCTTATGAGAGAAAAATCTCGGCCTCACCCCTTTCTTAGTAGCATTCATTCTCGGTTTCCAAGGATGCGCTTTTGTCCTTTTCTCACCCTCCATAAAATGAAAAATTCCATCGACTAAAATTTTGTATGACCCTTTCAGAAGTTTGTAAGTCTCAATCATGTCCGAGTGAGATGTTATCAAGGCATTGTAAAGAGACGAAATGACATCCTTATCTTTGCATGTGAAAGTTCGTTTCAGCATTGCAATTATCTTTTGAGTTGTATTTGCAATCTTTGCTACATGACCTCTGAATTTCAACTTGCTATCCACTAACACTCCAAGATCCCAAGCCTGATCAGTTTTTTCTAGCATAATCCCACCAATATAGTACGTGACTGGATATCTAATCATGCCAGAGTGCATGATTTTGCATTTGCTGACATCCATTTTCCCATGCCTACAACTCCAACCTATTCAAATCATTCTGCAAGTACTGCATATCAGCAGCATTCTTGATTACCCTATCTATCTTTGTATCATCAGCAAATAGCTATATGCTGGCTGTCAACTCCTTCCCAATATTATTAATGTTCAGAGTGAATAGCAGTGGACCAAGGATTGATCCTTGTGGTTACCTTAAATCTTGTAGACTCACATCCCCCATATATACTACTTTTTGATATTTGTCAGTCAGCCATCCTCTTACCTACACTAATATTCTATAATCCAAACCCATAGCAAAATCCAAAAGTATCTTGGTGTATCCATTCCTCTTGTCTAGTTCAATGGTAACATTGTCATAGAATGTGTGCAAGTTGCTAAAACATGACCTTCCTTTAGTAAGACCATGCTGTTCATTGCAAAGTAGAGATTCACTGTCAACCCATTTCTGAATGCAAGCCCTAACCAATTTTTCCAAAATCTTCACCACCACTCCTGAGATACTAATTGGTCGATAGTTAGATAAGTCTGTCTTTACTCCACTCTTGTGCAATGGGATTACCATGCATTCTTTTCATTCATGTGGAATCTTCCCTGTTGTGAGACTGAAATTATATAGCCTGGTCAAAGGAATAGCCAGTTCAGCTGAACACTCTTTTAGCACCCATGCTGATATCCCATCAGTTCCTATTGCTGAATTCTTATTCAATTTGTGCAACAGCTCTAATACATCCTTTTCATACACCTGAGTTTGAGTTTCTTCATCCAGTAAAGAGGTAGCAGTGAACTCAGAGTGCCCATTTTGCTAAAAGCCATACACCATGTTGATGGCTTTTAGCAAAATGGGCACTCATTAGTTGAACAACCTCTTCTGCATCTGTCCCTCAAACCATCTGCATTCAGAAGAGTTATTCTTTTTTATTTATTCTTCCTTTTACTTTCAGCATATCGATAGAATTCTTGTAGGTTGCCTTGCAACATATACTTGCAGCATATCGACAGAATTCTTGTGGGTTGCCTTTAGCTTGCAGAGCCAGTTTCTTTTCATACTCAGACTGAACTTTCTGTACAACAGATGTGACTATTCTAGTCTGCTGCTTTTAATTTTCATAATGGACTTCATTCTTATGCACACGGTAGGTATTTCTTCCACATCATTTGTTTCTTATGGATCTCTTGCTTAATATGATTACACATCCATTTGACTCCTACCCTATTTATTCTTCAAATTATCGAGACACATTCTGATATTGCATCATTTAAGTATTTTTTAAATGCTTCCTCATGCACTGTCAATATTCTTTCAATCCAGCAACCAATATCATTCCACTGAACTCAGTATATGCCTCAGTTGGTCATAATTTCCTGCTTTATAGTTTAGCATGTAACCATTTTTGAATGAAACATTCAGAAAAGGTTACATATGCAAGAGACAAAAAAGATAGAAACAGGTGAGATATTACTAAATAATAAGTATAGGATGCTATTTTCAGGCAATAATGATCAAGGAAGGGAAGGAGTAGCAATAGCATTCAACACCAAACATGAAGATAAACTTCTTGATTTCAAGTAGAGTTATGTTGGCAAACTTCAAATTGGGACATGGACAATGAAACTTATTTGTGCCTATGGTCCCAGAGAAGGTTATTCAGAGGAAGAAGTGGGGGAATTTTTTGAGTCAACAGAACAAGCAGCTGACATAAAGAAAATGGAAAAAGTGGTCCTTGTTGGAGATCTGAACAGCAGAGTAGGAAATGAATCTCACCAGGCATATAGGAACATTTTGGGAAAATTTGGAGAAAAGGGCAAAGCTAATAATAATGGTAAGTATTTACTGCACTTCTGCTCCATGTTTCAACATACTGCATTATGTTACCATGTCTCAACATAAAGATGTGCACAAGTTCACATGGAAAGAAGAAGATAAGAAATAGGAAAAGCTTCATTAACTATGTCATTGTTGATAGTGATACCATAAGGCTGGTTCAGGATACAAGAGTGTACAGGGGAATTGAAATGGAAGTGATCATTACTTAGTACTAAGCCGGATAAAAATGGATATTACGTTGAAAAGAACAGTATGTAAGAAAGTTTTAAAAAGAATTAAAGTTTTGTAGCTTTTTACAGGCAAATTATACTCAACTCTGCAAACATTATTGAAAAAAATTTACAGTAGTTTGAAAACAAGAACCACACCTTTGAATCTCATTAGCAAACTCTGAACATGGCATTGAGTGATTCAGATAGGAATGTATGTAGTGAAGCTGTCTGCAAGTAGAGAAAAATCAGAACACCATGATGGACACAATAAGTTAAAGAAGCAGTCCTGGAAAAGAAGAATACCAAACGTTCCTGGCACATAAGTCAGCAGATTCCCTAAAAGAATACAGAGAAAAACTTAAGTGAGCTATGCTATGTGTGAAAGTAGCTAAACAAAAGTCATTGGAAGACATCAGTAAGAATATAGAAAATAAATATCACGAAGGTGGCAAAATGCTCTGGAGGCTATTGAATAAGCTTAGATATGGAGGAAAGATTAGATATGAATCAAAGATGATAAAGCTGACATGGAAACTGAAGATAAGGCTATCCTATATGTCTGCAGTAATTACTTGCAAAGACCATTAAATGAACCAAGCAGTGAGAGAACCATACTAGAAAATTTCCAAGAGGAATGTAAAGAAGAACACATATCAATACTCGAGGTAGAAAAAGTCTTCAAAAACTTGAAATGTGGAATGGCAGCTGGAGTAGATGATATTTGACCAGAAATGTTTAAGTATGGCAGTATAAAAGTTTTGCAGTGGCTACACTGCATAATTCAGAAGGCTTGGGACAGAAGGTTGAATTCACAATGATTGGAGTAGAGCTCTCATAGTACTCATGTGTAATAAAGGGAATAAAGCTGAATGTGAGAATTACAAAGGAATTTCTCTACTAAGTGTTCCAGGTAGGATTTATGCAAGCATACTTGTAAAGAGGTTGAGAAAGATTGTCGAAGAGAAACTTAGAGAAGAACAAGCTGGGTTCAGGCCAAATAGAAGTTGTCAAGATCAGATTTTCACTTTAAGACAAATGGTTGAGAAATCGTGGGAATATGACAAGAATCTGTACTCAAGTTTTGATAGTCTGGAAAAGGCATATGATAAGGTGCACAGAGAAAAGCTTTTTTAAAACACTTCAATTGTATGGGGTAAATGGAACATTATACAGAGCAATACATGGTCTATATGTATAAAATTGATTTTCTAACTTTAAAATAGTGATGTCTATTGATGATGCCAAACATGAGGACTTCCATCAATAATCAGAATGGATGAAAAATATGTCACGAATCAAGGAACTTACCAAATTCTATAAAATGCATTTTCTATGGAACACATATGTATAGAATCTATAAGGATGAAATTGTGAATGGTGCTAAATCTCCTACAGTTGCCACGAGGTGATCATCTTGATTGGGGGAGAACAAATAAAGATTTCTGTGAGAAAAGGATGTGCAGAATTACAGGATGGAATTATTAGTAATTATGAAAAGTTTAAGAGATGATAGCTTGGAACTAAGCATGAAAAATGACCCAGAGGAAGACCAAGATATAGGTGGATTGATACAGTAAAAAATGCCTTAGAAGACAGAAATATAAGATCTGATAATGTTGAGTTCTTGATAGAATAACAGATTGATTTGGAGGAAAATTGTAGATGGAAGTTAGTAATGATGTGAGTTTTTTATGTAGTACTATCAAATCCTGTACACCCCCTTGATATGTCAAGAATTTGATGATGATGATGATATCTTATCATATCAAGAGAAACACAAACAAATCTTAAAATCATAAACTCACCTGCAGGCATATAAGAGAAGCTCAAGAATAAAGTGGAGTTCATAAACAGAATCTTTTCCAATTGTGCTAAGAGGTTTACTGCTTTCAAGATCTACTTGACACTGTTTTATATGACGAACCAGCCTCTATGATTCAAAGAATAAAATGTTAAAAAAAAAAAAAGAAAATATGCATATAAATATATATTAATTTGAAGAATTGAACAAAAGTTTTGGGTTAGCATAGTTAAAAGTAGTTTGATAAAGAAAACAGATAAAAAGTCATATTTCTTAGGTAATGATAAATGAATGTTTACAATTTGGTGCCAAAAGTTTTGATGGTGAGGAATCGATAGGTGGCACCTGTGAATAAGTTACGTTAAACTTGTGCTCCCACATTTTATCGTAATTGCAAGTGTTTTTTGTGCAAAATAAGCAGCCAACGGAAAACTAACAGAGGGTACTAAGGAGCCAATTACTTCAGCATAGTCCATTAAATCAGCAATTTTGTACAATTAAAAAACAGCCACGTGAAAGCACTATGCCTACCGTATGAAGTAAAGATGGTGGCAACAAAGGCCAACAACGGAAGACTACCTCGAGTCCCATAAGCGTAGGGTCGCCAATCGCCAACAAACCGAATGATATTATGAAGTGCCGCAACTGTGAAACTGAAGTTAAAGAAAGGAAAAAAAGGTATCTTGTGCGATTTCTGTTTCAACGGGCTACATACTTCCTGCGTGCAAATAAATGAATCGGCGCACAAGCTTTTTACCAATCTTAACCAGTCCTACTTCTGTACAATGTGCAAAACTTGTAAAACAAGTTTTGTAAAACATGTAAAACATGTTTTGTTATGATCGATACTTTCTCCTTCCAAAATCGGAAAGTTGGAAACTAAGCTCGAAATACTCGAAGACCAGCGTCCGATTGCAAGTGCATCTGTGCCTGCTAATGAACTTCACGAACTAATCGCATCAACAGTACATGAGTCGCTTGAGGCAGAAAATAGAACTTGATGCCGTTAACCTGAACTTTCCGATGGAAAACGGAAAATCCTTAAAAGAAGACGCCAGCAATCTAGCAGGAGAATGCAATTTCGATCCCAGAAATATCGTCAAATGCCATTGTTTCAGACCCATAAACAAAAGAAAGGACAGAACGAACTTTCCCCATCTCGTGAAAGTGACCTGTGACACACCAACAAACACATCCAAATTTATAACAGCGATAAACAACAAGCTAAAGGACACTTGCCCCCAGTCGCGCATACGTGCTCGACCTAATTTAACCTTTGTCCAGAGAGAACAAAGATGCCAACTCCAAACACAACTAGAAAAAAAAACGCCAAAATGGAGACAACAACTGGATGATAGACTACAAACAAACCAAACTAGTGCAAAAACCAAGTGACGCTACTAGTAGCCACCAAGGACACCAGTATGCAGGCACTGCATAGGAAATGTGCAAGACCCTTGCAGTCAAATCCATGCCTCACAGAACCTTGCATATACACTTCACCAACATCTGTGACCTCAATTCCAACCTTAATAGCATCCACTACCATCTGCAGTCCACCAAACCTCACCTACTCTTTTTAACAGAAACTCGAGTCTCACCCCCTCCCCAGCACTACTCATCTCAACCTTCCTAACTATACACTATTTAACTCCTTTCAACCCAAGGGTGGCATCTGTGCATATATCCACTCTGACATACCCTACCAGAGAGCACCTAATCAAGAAATGCCCAACTTTGACCTGCTTTGGCTGAAGATATCTCTCCCCACACAGTCAAATCCATCTGCTGTCACTATTGCTCGCCTAATACTACCAATCACTATGAGCTCTTTCATTTCCTCTCCTTAAAAGTTGATTTTCTCCAGTCCCACTCTCCTAACAGCAAAATCATCCTCCTGGGTGATTTTAACATCCATGACACCAATTGGCTATCCTCTTCTAGTTATAGAGATCCTGCTGGCAGAGATGCTGAAACATTTGCCATCGCTAACGACCTTACACAAATTGTTCAAAAACTGACCAGAATACCCTAGATCTCCTCCTTACAAACAACTCCTCCAAATATGCAGTGAATGTAGTGAGCCCCTGGGTAATTCTGACCACAACCTAGTGCTCATCTCGTCCCCACCATGTAACAATGCTTACACAAGTCACTCCCACACAAGAGTAGTTTGGCATTATAACAGTGCCAAATGGGACAGTCTCCGAGACTACTATACTTCATTCCCATGGTTGGACAAATCACTGCCATCTAACTACTGCCCTATCTCACTCCCGTCAGTTCTATCTAAAGTGATGGAGAAAACCATCAACTCTCAACTCCTAATCTACTTTGAAGGTACCCGGCTATTAAGCGACCACCAGTATGGATTCCGTCGAAGCAGATCAACAGGGGATCTACTCTCATACATCACCTATTGCTGGACAAATGTCATGGAGAAATTCAGCAAATCCCAAGTAGTTGCACTTGATATCGCTAAAGCAGTGTTTCCCAATGTTTTTTGAATCATGCCCCACCTCAATGCCTCAAAGATTTTGATGCCCCCCCTCTAGCATAATAGTCAGCCAAGTTCTGAAAAAGTATAATACAAATATGTACTTTAAATAAAATAGGAACATAGTTAAAACTGTTTTTAATTTGACTTTCTTCAATGAATATAAATTTTATATTCATTGAAGACTTTACACTTTGTATATTATAAAACATAAATCGAACTGAACTTGGGAAAATAAAATCCAAGTTAATGCGATTCTTGAGCTTAATGTCTGATGTAAAGAGTTTTTATTTGAGGCTAATTTAGTCATTTTCAATCTCAATCCCCATGGTTTGTGATATCTAGATGATTTTCTTTTTTTTCAGTAGCAAGTCATTTACAGCACTAAAACCACATTCAACTAAATATGACGACAGGAAGGGCAACAGTATTTTCTTTGCAAAACTAGTTGAACTTCGGTATTTCATTTCTGTCTCGTCAGAAAGCCATGCCACTGTTCTTTTTATGTTGAATAAAGTTCTAATAGACTCATCATTTTGCTTTTCAGAGAGTTCTTGATACTGTATTCATGTTGACTAGTGATGTAAGCTTTTTTTCTTGGAAAGTCAGGGTTGCAATATCGATAATTTATCGCTGACAATGGTGAGTTTTTTGAGTATATTGGTGATGAATGCAACATAATTTTCTAATTGTCCCCTAAAGTATTCAAATTGTCTCCCTGTGGAGCGTACACCCCACGTTGGGAAACACTGCTCTAAAGCCTTTGACCGAGTCTGGCACAAAGGCTTACTAAGCAAATTCCCACCATTTGGACTGTCTCAGGACTTCTGCAGATGGATTGCCAGCTACCTGTCTGGACGCACACTATGTGTGGTGGTAGATGGCTCCCTATCCTCTCACCATCCAACTAATGCTGGGATCCCACAAGGTTCAGTTCTCTCGCTGACCTTCTTCCTTCTATATATCAATGACTTACTTCAGTTGACCTCTACCCCAATACACAGTTTTGCAGATGACAGCACATTACACTCCTCTCTTTCATTTGACAAACCCTACTCTACACAACTCACTTCAACCCACAGAACATCAACTACCATTGCCCTTAATTCTGACCTTCAAGCCATCCTCCAATGGGGCTCAGATAACCTTGTCAACTTCAACACTAGTAAATCCCAGTTCTGTCTTATTTCTCACAAAATAAAAAAAGAACCGTTTTCCCTCAGCATTGTTTTCGATAACACTCAAATTTCCAGACAAGATGAGATTTCTCTTCTTGGAATTACCCTGACATCAAGCCTCTCCTGGCATAAACACATCACAACCATTGCATCCTCAGCTTCCAAAAAACTAGGTTTTCTCTTTCGCTCAAGACGCTACTTCGCCTCTAAACAGCTGTTAACATTATACAAATCACAAATCCATCCAGCTATCGAATACTGCTCTCACATTTGGAGTGAGGCTCCTAAAAGCTCCCTCAAAATGCTTGACTCAATACAGAGGAGAGCAATTAGACTGATAAATGACCCATCTCTCACCAAATTGCTCCCCTCACTTTCACATAGACGCTTGGTCTCTGCAATTTGTATATTCTATAAATATTTCCATGGGAAATGTTCATCTGAAACAGCATCAATAATTCCCCCACTCTGTACTAAGCCCATTGGAACATGCACAGCTGCCGCCCAACATTCTCCTTTCACAGTACATCTTGAAACCCACAGAACAAGTTTCTTTTCCTCCTCCTTCATCCCTGCCACTGCAGTACTGTGGAACAGTCTTTCCCCTGACGTATTACAACATACAGGCTTTTAAATCAAATGTAAACAAGTTTCTCCTTTCCCAACCCACCACCCATATACGGTATACTAATGTACTATAGATCGACTAGCCAACCTCTGTATATGGGCCCAACATTAAAAAAAAAAAAAAAAAAAAGGTTTAAGAGATTTTCACTCTGGCCTCTTAAATTACTGAGCAATACCTGAATGACACTACAAATATGGAAAAATACTTTGAAATCATCTTTCATCAGACATAACTGACAATAAACAATAATGACATTGTGTTTTATGTATAGAATATTTTTAATGTCCACTTGTATATCAATTGGTTATACTAAGGATTGGGAAAATACGAATGAAACTGTAGCCCTCGGTTTAACACCCAGCATTTTTCAGCTTTATCCAAAGCTGAAAAATGCTGGGTGTTAAAAATTTTTGATAATACAAATTGAAAACTGGAGAATGAACACTTTGATTTAAATAATTTACTGAACCCAGGTTTGCTATAGTGATGTAATAGCAAAAAAAAAAAAAAAAGGATAAATTGTATAAAAAAAATAGGATTTTCTTATCATCATCAATTTCCTGATATGTACCCTCAAGGGAGTGCTCAGGCTAGGTGACAGCACTAGACTATTAAGTTTACATTATTATTAATCTCCTATCAACAATTTTCCTCCAAATTACTTGTGAGCACTCCAATATTGTTATCTAGCATTTCGTTCTTCTAAGGCATTTCTGACTGAATCAATCCACCTAGACCTTGGTTTTCCTCAAGATCCCGCCATCTTGACATTGACATTAATACTATCTGTTCAAGCCCCTGACCTTTCTCAGAACTTTCATATGTGTCTTCAGCCTTTGATCAAGTGTTTTAATTCTAACCTAGCTCTCAGATCCATAAACTGAAACACTGTCTTGAATGCAACTAGTTTAGTGTTTTGACTAATTTCTCTCCTATTTCATATAAATTTATTCAATTGGCTTCCTACTATATCAGCTTTTCTATTCTCAATTTTCCATCTTCACTAAAAATTGTTCCTAAATAGGTAAAATCTTTTACTTGTTTTATAGGTTCTCCACTCAGGATGCAGTTGTTGTTTTCAATGTTTTTACCTATTTTCATTGTCTTTGTCTTTTTATTGCTGATTTCCATACCAAATTTATCACAGCAGTTATTCAATTTAATCAAGGAATCCCGCAGACTTGTATTGAATTTATTTAGAAGTATAACATCATCTGGATAAAGTAAAGACTCAGATTAATATCTCCAATTTTGATATAAGTTTAATACAACTTTCCTTCATAATGTGATCTATATAGATGATGAATAACAGTGGAGCTAATGTACACCCTGGTCTCACACCTGCATTGCACATCAAATTATTTTCCCAGTCTTCCCATGTCTTTTGTTTAGCTAGTTTTACATAGCACTTTGCTTTCTTACATTTTTCTCTATACTATCTAAGATCACAGGCTGACTTACTTGCCAGGAATGTTCGATATGCTTTCTTCTTTTCCTTGAATAGTCCACCATTGTTATGATTTTTCTATCCTTGTAGACAACCTCACGACATGCTTCTCTGGCTGAATCAATGTTTTCTTCAATAATGTTTGTGTATTTGAGTGTACAGTTCACTTCTGAAAGCTACTCATAGTCAAGAAACTCTGCTCTCAAGACCAAACATTGAGCTTTTTCAAGTCACTACAGGACTCCAATAAGTACACTGGGCAATGAAATTCATCTCCCATCTAAAGACAATCACAAACATCCATGCTCATGGCAGGATTTGAATCCACAGTCTGTTGGTTGGAGAGTGGATATGTTAACCACTCTGTCAACCAGGCAGAAGTATGATTGCACTATGAAGATGATGTGTTTGCTATTTAGTCTCATGGCCTAGATTAGATACAACACATTAAATACCTTCCTAGCACATTTAATCAGCCAATATCATTCAAAAATACATTTCACTATATAAAAAGAAACAAATAAATTTATGTATTTATTAGACGCATGACTACCATATGGTTTGTTATCTTTTTCTGATCCGTCCATCCCAACAATATGATAACTTCAAAGCTTACATGCACACACACACACACACACACACACACACACACACACACAGAACTACAGATATTTGTTTTAATAACAGTCCATATCATAGAGCTCAGTTATCTTCATGATACTTTATTTAACCAATGGCTATAACTCCTGTAATTAGAGAAAATACTGCATGCTTCCCTATCCCTCTCACATCTTATAAATATCACAACTATTCCCATTCCCTATAGCTGCAGTATATCTGAAAAGATAGAATTCTTCATAAATATAATTTTCATGTCACTTTCTGTTTTCTGGAGGATCAGCCTCATCCCTTTGCACATCCTGGAGTGTATAAAGTTCTTTGTGCCTGAAACTTAGCCAAATTTGGACAGACTGGTAGATCTGTTAATACTCACTTTGAATATCATATGAACTCTATTTCAGATCATCTGTATTGTGTCAGGATTGGCAAATGCAGACCATGCTCTACATTAGAGCATGGTCTGTATGTACCAATCCTGACAGAATTCTATAGGTAGGAAGTGGCTACAGACCCAAAAAATGAACATAAGGGAAATGAAATTTTCATGCTGTGTTAATTCACCAGAAAATTGATGGAAGAAGTAAAATATGGTTGAATGAGGATAATATCCTGACAAGAATAGAAATCGAAGGGTATGTTTTCCACAAAAACAGGAATTACAAGAAGGGAGGAGAGGTATGGTGCTAGCCTCATACCTCATACAAATTATTGTTGATGACAGCAGGGAAATTCTATCTGTCAAAGGAAAAATAGTGGTAGTTTTGAAACAGTATGTGTGGAGGGTAGTGAGAAGGAAACGTACAGGCAAATTAGCCTGACAAATAAGAAAAGAGTGATCGTTACATTTACTGTCTGATCGTTACTGTCAGACCACCCATCCCAGACCCTAGTCTGGCAATCTGCCAAGAAGAGTCAATTCATGCTGAAGGTGAAAAAGAAATAAAGGATGTACGAATTGGTCACCAACACGTGAAATCACTTGGAAAATTAACTAAAGAAAAGTTAATTTTCCGACTTGTAATAATAAACAACTCACCCCACAAGACGGATTGATTACCCTAATATCAGAATGGATTCTCCTTCTTTTGACATGTGCAGAAGTGTTGAAGGGTCTCGCATCTGTGGGCGTTGAGTAACTTTAATTATAATTATAAATTGATAATTATAGATTGAATGAAGATACAAGCCCGTGTGATTAGCCTAGTGGCTGTGTGCTTCTTCTAGGATACTCCTTCCCCAGGCATATGGTTGCCTGGTGTTATGTCAGAAGACATAACAATTTTATCATTCAAAATAAGAAATTAATAATCTACCAGAAGCGAACGTTTATGTATAATTTTGTAATATAGTATTGTATAATCTTAATTTAGTATTGTGAAATGTCAGTGTACAAATTATATATCAGTTACTTAGTCGGAAATTTTGTATGTGAGCAACCAATCAATTTGTTAGAAAAGAGAAATCAAATACTATACCAAACGTGTACGGCCAACTTCAGTAAGTCTGTTGTGAAGAACTGTGCTTTCCCCCCTACATTGAATGGAAAGTTACGAGAGTTTAGTTTGGTTGCTGCGAGTGGCGCTATGTACTGGGAGAGACGCAAGGAGAGTAGGACGCATGCGCGTTCGACGACAGCGGGAAAGAGAGGTAGTTTAAAAGCGAATGCATCGCTTTATTGAGGGCCCTTTTCTCGGAGACGTTTTCCTGCTGCTGTCCACCTGTGAGATGGATCGTCCGACTGGTAGGAGAGAAGCTTCCATGTGGTTCCTCTAGTTAGTGGAAAGTATAATTGTAAGACAAAGGATACTACCAGTCGGAGATAAAGCCCAGCAGACTTAATGGAGAAAAACAAGAATGTGGATGTCCATTCGAAATCATGGAGGGAAAGCCTAGATATTGTTGTGATGAAATAAATCTGAAGTAGCCTAGAGATTTAGTGCAGCAAATCGGTAAGACAAACTTTATATTTTCTAATCTGTGAATTTAATTGTGAGGATCTGAAGTGTGTGAAAAAGGACAATCATAGAACTGTGGCCGAATATAATTATCTCAGTTGGTATTCTCAGTTTATCCTGGGGTTTTTCATCCCACAAAGCAGGCAAACTGGCCTTGAGAACTCAACATTATGGACATATGATACACCAGGTAGTAGGGCTGACCACCTTATCCTGTGAACGGTTTGAGGTCAGATGATTAACTAACCCTCGACACAGCAAGATAAAAGAGGGGAAAAGGAAGATGAAATGAGATGAGATGAAGATACAACATTAGAAGGTGAACAGAATGAATTTATGGAATTTTTGAGACAATTATCTTTGGCAATATGTAACAGAGGGCAAACGAGGTTCAAGGATATTAGATTTGATCACCTCATCAGAGAATGTTATTATAAATAAGGTATCAAATTTTTCTCCATTTGGTGAAAGAAACCATTAAGTAATCACTTGGGTAGTGGTCAGCCATATGAGGATTTCTGTGAGAAAGGAACATTATTAAACTTTAAGACTGGTGATTATGAAAAGCTCGGGAGGTGCTCACAGCTATATTATATCATGAGGAATTGGATGGAAAGGAGATCAATCAATGCTGCTTGGGTCCTACGTCAGGGCTATCTGCAGAGGTAAGTCTGAATGTATTCCAAAGGTTATCAGGTTAAATAAAGTAGGCGTGAAATGGATGAATAAAGAGGTGAGATATACAGTCTGAAAGAAGACATTATGGTGCAAGATAACTGGCAATAATCAGTTGCACGAGGAGTACAAAGAGGAAGCAAAAAGTGACCTACTTGGTAAGGGTAACAAAAGTGCAGTATGAGCTACAGTTAGCTCATTTTGATACATAGCTAAGAGAAGAAAGAATGATTATGGAAGGATGATACTAGTTGGTGAAAATGATGGAAAGATAACCAATGTAAAGGATACAGTTAAAATATTAAATGAGCAATTCATAAAGGTACAGTAAACCCTCGATTTAACAGACAAAATTTCTGGTCCATATATCACATTTGAAAATTAACACCCTGTTAATTTTAAAATGCTTTTAACCAAGATTTGCTGATAATTAAATTAACAGGTTATTTTTAACAAATTTTAGCGAATAGGCTATCATATGCTGGAAAAACACTGTAGTAATTTAGCCGACATAAATGAGTCACCACTCATAAATCATGTTCAGCGAATGATCAGGACGTGATCACACCAATCGCACTGTAATTGATTCTTTTGTCGTGTGCCTTGACTTTCTGCCGCAGTTTTATTATCACATTTTTGTAATTTTAGGGAGTTAATTATAAAAAAACAGCAGAATTCAAAAGTTTCAAAAAAAATTTGATAGTTTTTTCAAAGCAGGATTACCTAAACCAAGCGCCTCAACATCGAACATTAACTTCACATTAACTTATCTAAAAGTGTGTGTAAAACAATTTTTTTGTTTTAGATAAGTTTTACAGTGCTAATATTGATAAAATTGCAGTATAATGTTACAGATATTTTTATTTTAAAAAAATTCGCAATTTAACGGACACCCCCTTAGCCTCTATTAGTTAGTTAAATTGAGGTTTACTGTATTTCTTCATCCTTGTGAATGTGACATTATGCAGAACTTGAATTCATTGAAAAGGGAGGGGAAGCACTGATGGTGAGTGAGCAGGAGGTAAGTTAGGAATTGATTAAACTTGATATAAATAAGGCTTTTGGGCTTGATATATCACCATGTATTATGAGGGAATGTTCCAGGGAGATAACAACAGTGCTGATATACCTTTTTTAATATGAGTCTTACATTGGGTCAAGTTCCAAAGGAGTGGAAAGAGAACAAACTGCTCCCATTCATTAGGGAGGTAATAGAACTAAGACTTTGTCTGGAATTGTGCTAAAAAAAAAACGTTGATAGCAGCAGCAACATTCTCTCTGATGGCATAGGTTTGCTAAAGGAAGATTGTATTTGAACAATCTACTAATGTATAATAAAGTGACAAAATGCACTGGACAAAGGAAACTGTTGTGTCGAGAAAATGTGATGAATCATCTCCCTTTTCCGACCCAACATAGGGTTAGCTCAGAAGGAGTGGATAAGGACATACTTATGCCTCCAAACAGAAAATGTGCTCATTAATGACCCAAGAACATGTGTATATCCAGATTAGTAAATTCTAAGTAATGTTAAAGTATCCCATAAACTAAATAGAGAAGGTTTGTTAAACCTATTAAGGTAGAAAATCATGTATAAATTCTAAAAAGATGTGTACAAGTTAATAATAGTTTTAGGTCATGTCGAAGATAGTTCGTGGCCACGGTATCCAATCGGCAGCCGCCGTACGTATGACGACACCACCAAGTGAGGGTGCTGTTTTGGAGTATATAGGTTTCGGTGGGGATTTGAATCGCTCTTTTTTTTCTTCTCGTTTCGTCAGTACCTGGTTTCCTGTGCGGAAGGCTGTATAGCTGTGAAAAGCTTGCCGCCATGCGTAGCAAGAATCTCCCCTTGCTATGTGTGCTACGTGGATCAAAGCTGCAGCTATAGTGCGTCCAGATTCCTAAGAAGAGAGGGCCACTGATGAGTTAACATCAGTGTATAAATCAGTGTAAAAGTGTTTCGTTTCGTGTGGAACAAAAGAATGGTGAAGCCGCCATTAAAGAAAGCACAGTAAAGAGATCCGAATATCCAGATAAAGCAAGAACGGTAAGCAGAAATCTTTTCATATTAATATCGGAGTAACCGTGCAGTAAGGAGAACTGATCGTTAAGAACACAGCCCATTTCCGTGAAGTGTTACAAGAACTGTCTGCAGTTTGGACATTTTGTCTATATCTAAGGAAAAGGCATTTTAGGCTTGAGCCAAGTAGGAGATCGAGGCCACGAACTGTTTGTGTCTAAAGAATAATAATGTTATACTGTTAAAATCTAATTGAATGTTAACTAAAATTTTGGGGGAGGATTAAGTCTAAAATATAAGAAGGAGCATTGCCTCAAGAAATCTATGTCAGAGTTACTGAATTGACTTGTATATATATATATGTAATTAGCATGTGTGAAAGGAGGTTGGTTATTTAGTATATGTTGTCAGAGTCTGAGGATAGTTGTATATATATATATATATATATATATATATAAGTGAAGGAATTTGTGTCAGTATAGAGGGAACCCAGACTCTTTTAATTTAAGGATTAACTAACTTGTATCATTATGTTTTTTGCCAAAATAAAAGTATTTTTTTATGGGTAATCAAATGAGTTTGTCATGCTTTCTGTGGATTGAATTACTGCTCGGAAAATTACGAACTGTGCATAAAAGGGGAATTCCACTAATAGTATAAGAAACGGGACCACGACTGCATACTTCATGACCCCTGCATTTTCTTTCTAAGTAATCTTGGTTAGTGTATCAGAATTTAGTTGCCGGCTGGCGCAGTCATTAAATAACATAAATTTGTGCAAACGAATTAACTGATAATAAGTAAAGTACTAAAATTTAATGATAACAAAAGATAAAGTTTAAGATAGGACAAATAAGAAATAAGGTGCCAATAACGCCAAAGACAAAAGGACGAAGATATAACAAAACGCATATCCAGTGGTATATTTTGCAAAGACCTTTGATAGACGGCCACATGACAAGCTGATAATTTAACTGAAATGGATGAATTAGATATTAGATTAGTGTGCTGAATTGGAAATTCGCTGTCTGACAGGTATCAGGAAACTGTGTATGGGTAGCAATATCCCAGAAGACGAGAGTCACTAGTGGTGTGCTCCAAGGATCTGTTTTGGGATCCATGGCTGTGTTTATACGTTAATGATAGTGGGATATGTAGTTGTTTGCTGTGATGCAAAGTTGGGAAGAACTATGAGGATAAGAGTAGAGTAGATGAAGCTTGCAGGAAGACTTGAATAGACTGAGTGAATGGGCAAGTGAGAGGAGTTATCAGTTCACTATTGCAGAGTGCAGTGTATGCAACTTAGAAGAGATAAAGGATCTGGGAATGCTGGTGGACAAGAGCCTTATATTTTAGGGACACACTGCTAAAATTGTGAGGACAGCAGAAGATTATGACAATGATGTAGAAGACACTGGCATGCAGAAATAAGGATGTTATGGTTTCATTGTATAAAATCTTTGGTTTTCAAATTCTCTGAGTACACATCTTCACCTTCTCCTGGAAACTACTCTTCCATAAACTATTCTCTAATATCTATCCATTAGCCATCCTCTTATCTTTGTCACTAGTTTCATATCCAAAACTACTTGTTCCAATTTATGTTATATGTGTAAATTATGGCTTTCATAATTTATGCAAATTAAGAAAGTCAATATATATTAAATAAATAAATAATAATAAATAAATCAGCTAACAGCATTTGTTCCCCTTATAGGGAGTAGGTGAAGACTTTTAACTGTATCTAACTTTTTAGAACTGAGTGGGAAGTTCAATCTCCACTGGTAGCCAATCAGAGATAACTGGCCCAAGGCTATCACTAATTACAAGCAGCAACCAATAGAGACTAGTAAGCATGTGCTGCCATCTCTTGGTACCTAACCCCAACAGGATATGCTATTGTCTGACAGAGTGGGCTCTACAATATTTTTTATTTTTTTTTTGAGTTTACAGGATGAAAAACTCAAATTTCTTGGAGAGAAAACCTGCTTGCCTGTGCCAGAGATCAACTAATTCAGGAACTGATCGAAGAAAGGCTTAGAAAAAGTTCCTCTAGTCATCAACTAAACTTGAACTTAAGTCTATCTTTTGCAGATAGACTTAAGTTCAAGTTTAGTTATAATATTTTATAATACAAAGCCATGATAGTCTTTGAATTTCTGAAATCATCCAACATTGGCATTAAATATTTTAGCCTCAAGTACCCTATATTTTAAAGACTCATAAATATCTTTAAAAGGCTTTTTCTTGAATCAGTTGAGTAAGGGAACATTACTTTTTTTTATTTTGATAATCTGTCCACAAAGTTAGAATATTTTCAATTTTTCCCATAATCACTGGTAACAGAAAGATGAGCTGCTTTCATACCTACAGAAGCACTTTTACACAATTCTTTAATTTTTTTTTTTTTCACACTGTCTATGGTATGAACTAGTCACTAGTTTTATATCCTTCATTTTCTCCTACACTGTCATGTCTTATCACAACAGCAAACTTTTCTGCTAAAAATTTATTAGAACAACTCATATTGTAGAGTTCAATGAACTGAAAGAAGTCAACTACAAAAACAGGTAAATTAAAATCTGAAGATAAAAAGTATAGAAATAGCTCATACTAAAGCTGAAGTTAAACATATAAGAATGATTTGTAGTATCTTTGAATCTATGGTTTCATGTAACTCCTTTCAAATTACCTATTTGAAGGAGAGTTTCTTAAACCAAGCCTACCCCAACAATTAATAAACTGTCAACTTGACAGTCAAAATAAGAGCTGCCATCTTTCAAGATAAAATAAATATTCCCTTATAGTAAAATTTTAGAATTTCCATACATAAAAAAATATACATCATCTTCATCCTTTCAGGGATTTAAGAACAATGGCTCAGAAAAAGTTCCTCTAGTCGGCGATTAGATTCGAACACCTTTCGTCATGTAGTCAAGCGCTGTAGAGTGCAAACGCCACTACTGAGCTACACAGGCTATGTGAAAGCTTATAAATTTAGAAAATAATAATAATATTGTAATAACTGCCTTTGTCTTCTGTTCCTGTATTTGAAGCCATAAAATGCAACTCATTACAGTAAACTCATCGAGACTATAGTGAAACGATGCCACAATGAATTGATAGCTTCATATAGCAAGTATTTTTGTTATTGTTAATGATGACTGTAAGCCATAAATATTAAAATAGTTTTATTGTTCATACACAGATATTTTCACTTGAAGTGAAAATTGGCAAAATGATTTGTGTTAAGTATATGGAATAAGATAATTTTTATATTATAACAGTTTTCCATGAAAATACATCACTAAAATAGTTCAAAAATGTAAATATTCTACAATAAAATTATGCTACCAACATCTTACTAATGTTGAAGAACTGTAAAAATAAACAATCTTGATGCATGTGTTATATGTATATATACACCACCATTTGAGTATGTTAAATTAAGAACAATAAACAAGTATGAAAACTATGTACATAGTTTCCATATTTATACTGTGCTATGTACATAGTATATTCTAAAATTATTACAATATGTAATTCAAAAAATAATAAAAAGGTTTATGATTATTACTGGCATTCCTTTTGCAACATCAAAAACGATCTACTCCTAACTCAAATAATATTAAATTGGTCTGTAGTTCTGATTTTTAATTCCATATTATACGAGGATGCTGTTAAATCGATGCTTTTCGATGTTTTTTGCTTAATTAGTTGTTTACTTAAATCTATCCTTTCTTACCTAAAACCTTATACAATCAAATCCTACCGGCTGCTCTATTGTTATATATTTACCTTTCGTTATTTATTCTTTCTTCTCTTACTTTAATCTTATTCTTATATCTAGGATTGTTTCCTCTTCGGATACTGGAAAATTTATATTTTTGCTGTGCCAGCCAGTATCCTATAGTAGAAAAGATCCTTACTCAGGGAGACAATACTAGATTCTTAGCTTTCTTACACAATATCTTATTTAAACTGCCATATAGATTCAAATTATTGCAGTCGTGACCTAAATCTATATTTATATTCACTCTCTAAATCCTTCCCGCCAAAATAGGTTCAATTTTTATAAGTGGTAAGTTGGAATCGTAATCAATCATGACTCAGGTTCAGGTAAATATAACATGTTTATTGGAATATCTAAAACACAATACAAAATTCATACACTCAATTATGCTCAATACTAAATAAAACTCGAACTAAGAGATTAACACTTTCTAAATTAATTAAATCTTATAAAGCATGCTAAACACAGTAACTGCATATTGGGATAGATAGCAGATGATATGAAGTTAAGCTAAATACCTTTCAATAGTATTACTCGCAAGAGAAAACTAACAAACATTCTAATGTTACTGAGACTAAATTCTACTATTCTTATCGCATCAAGTTAATCCTATCACATACAGATTTACAAAAGATCTCTTCCAAACAATTCTTCTTACTCTCAAAGGAGGTTAACTTTCTAAATAGAGACTGTCCACAGAGTTCTTTAGAATACAGTTCTTAATTTCACATTCGTAAACAATCTTCTCTCTTCTAATGAACTTTCACACAAAATTAGAGTAATTGCACCTTACTGACCTTTTTCCGCATCATTCTGCACCACATGTATGTCTGGATACTTCTCATCTATTGGCTATCCATACGCCAACATAGGGGTTATGCTATCTTCATTCCTTTTACTGAAAACGGACTCAAATCTTTGCGTTTCAGGAATAACTCAATGGGACTTTTCAGTGACGGCTTGATTCTGCTAGGACTGGAATTTTTACCTTCAGCTTTGCATAGAATCCTACTTCATTTTAAGAACGCTTGCAGTCCGACATCTTATCACACACTTCACCCCCCCCCTTACGCGAAACTGCCCACTAACTTCTGAACCACCAAAAGAGGAAAACGTTACGACCCTAGAGAGAGTCCTTCGATATGGGCTCAAACCCTTATATTCTTCTATAGAGCGACCTCTTTTCTCAGTCCCCTTTTTGCACATGGCCCTTATCTTTTCACCCCTTTGGGTTCATCCTTCGCTTTTACGACGCTGTTATACTTGGATTCACAGAATACATGGCAACGTAATTTTCCGAGTAAGCTATAGCTGCTAGCATTACGCTGTACACGTGTAGCTTTATGCCTTCCAGGAATTATTACTTAGCAACTTTTTAGATGACTCACAGTAAATTTTACATAGCTTAAGTGAGGCTTAAATTTAAATCAGATTATCTCTCTTTTTAGACATCCTTTAAAATGAAATCTTAATATAATCACCACAGCTTAAATATAAGGTACTTAAAATAAAGAATACAAATTTTACATAAAGTGAAGAAGTTTCACTTTTAATTACAGCTGATGTGCAGGTATTTCTCTTTGTCAGCAAGTTTTATATGTTAGATTCCATGAATGATTTCTTTCCAAGATTCCTTAGGATCTAACAATGGTCTGAAAAGTTCTCGGCCTAACAATGTAAAAACAAATTTATAATTTCAAAATTATTTTTATTTTTCAACATAATCTCCCTTAAGGCTAATACATTTATTCCAGTGATTCTCCAGGGCCATTATCCCATCCCTGTAGTGGTTCTCGGTAAGATCTGCAAAATACCCCTCTACAGCTGCAATCATCTCTTGATTTGAAGAGAAATGGTGACCAGTGAGTAAGATTTTTAGTTTTGGGAAGAGACAGAAGTCAGAGGGAGCCAAATCTGGGGAATAGGGTGAATGTTCCAACAATTCATAGTGCAGGTCCCTTAATTTTCCCATTGCCAAAAGACTTCTGTGGGTAGGTAGTCCTGATGAAAGATGATGTTTTTCTTCAAACCAGGTCTTTTTTCACAAATTTTTTCATCTAGTCTGGTTAAAAGATCGGAATAATATTCCCTGGTTATTGTTTTAACATTTTCAAGATAATTAACAAACATAATGCCTACTGATGGAACCAAAACACCCTTTCCTGCTGATAGAAACAACTTTGTCTTCTTTGGTGCTGAACAACTGGCTTCTGTCCACTGTTTTGAGTGCTGTTTGGATTCTGGTGTGTAATGGTGAATCCAAGTCTCATCCATAGTAATAAATCGATGCACAAAATCAGTTTTATTCTTGTTAAAATGCTCCAAGCACTGTTCAGAGATTTTCATGCAAGTGTGTTTTTGATCTGTTGTGAGCAAGTGCAGCACCCATCTTGCGCAAAGCTTTTTCATATGCAATTCTTCATGCAAAATATATCCTACACGTTCTTTTGAAATGCCTATCGTCTGAGCAATTTCACATACTTTGACTTGCCGGTCATCCAATACCATATTGTGCACTTGATCAATGATTTCTGATATTGTTACACTTGTTTTTGGACGTCCTTCACGTGGATCATCTTCAAGGCTGGTATGGCCACATTTAAACTCGGCAGCCCATTTCTTAATTGTTGAATATGAAGGAGAAGAGTGCCCATAAACTTTTATGAACTTGAAATGAATTTCTTTTGGTGTTAAACCTTCTTTTACAAAGAATTTTATCCATTTCAAAGTATACAGACAACACTTTTGCTTCAGACAGCTGTATAAAACAAACTACTTGATAGAATGACTTGCAATTTCATATGGATGCTTATGACAGATATACCTACTTAGAAAAAAAAATCTCTTGCTGATAGTGTTACCATCTATGGCCGAGAACTTTTCAGGCCACCCTTGTAAAAGATTCTCTCATTCCTTAGCTCATTTTATAATTCACTTTCATTCGTGGTCTCTTTAATTTTTAATTTATTTTTGCAATGCTTTTTTTCTTCCTGTTAATTTAAAATTCTTGGGATCCATAAAAATTCATTTCACTCATGCAGTTCTAAAAACTACATTTATTTAAAGTAAGCTGAAACAAAACTTATTAAATGAACAAAAGAGATCAATAATTTCAAACAGACTACAAAAACAACTGGAAGATATTCATAAATTGTGATAGTTGTGGGGATGATGAATGATTGAAATGACATTCATTTGGTGATGATTAAACTGAATCAAAGTATTTTTCGGTTTGTACCTAATCAAAATGCCTCATGAAAGACTGTTTTAAAATGTGATTTTTAATTGGCTGTGTGGCTCAGACTGATTAGTGTAAATCATCTTAAAATTCATTTGAAACATCTTCAGCATACTGTTACAGAGTATTAAAATATACAGTAACTTACTGTATGTTTTTATTCAATTGTAGTTATGAAGTTTAACTAACATAAATGAATTTCTCAAATGCATTCTATAAATACTTCTAGAAATTATGTGAAATTTAAAGATCTTACCCTTAAAATATCCACATTTAATAATTCAAGATTTACATTATCTGGTTTAGTAATTAACTGATGAAGGATGGAACCCTGTTGATCGGGAAGATTATAAATATCACATTCTCCTTGACCACGGCTAACTCTCAACAGATAAGTCTCCATCCTACCAAGTTCTACAATAAGTTGCCCTGTAACTCCAGCTATATCCTTAAGCACAAAGTAATTCAACAGTTCTGGTAGCCTATTATGTAAGTATTCCTAAAAAAAAAATAAAACAAACACATTTTTAGGTTTTAAGGCAATCAAAATTCAATTAAGTAATGGATAATATTTTTAGAAAAAACTGAATTACTTTAATGTAGGAATTAAAAAAAAAGGTTTCGACAGGAAACATTTGCTATAACCAATTTCCTTTAAAACAGCACTGGTATCCAAGGCCTTCAGCCAGGATTTTGTTATGCTGTGTGAGTTTCCTATAGTCAGAGTCAACTGATTACAATAAACAACTACAACATTGGTGCACAATGATTACACAAGCTAAGAAGAAGAATAATGATGATGAATGCCATGATAGCTAGACTGTGTATATGAATGTATGGGATAAATTCGAAAACAGAAGAGAACTATAATAAGTCAAAAGGCTATTTTACTGGCGACATAAGTTAAGTTAAAGGGAGATGGTAAATCCCGTTTTATTTTATAGCCGGGTACGAAACTTGGATCGAAATCCATCGAATCCATAGAGTTTCATGCTGAAAAAACTATCGGCGAGCCCAAGTGTAAGTGATCACTTGGGTAGTACAACACCAGGGCAACTCCAAGCAAAGGTGGAGCAAGCTCCGTCACTAACCTTAATATTCTCTCATAATGTAAAACACAGTTCCTAAGAGATGTATAATATACTGTTTTTACATTATGAGAAGAGGTCACTACCCAGACTGGTTTCAACCTTTTTTTGAGGTCTCATCAGTGAATAGGTAGACCTGGAATATCAAGGTTTTAAGTGAACCGAACTTACATATACCTCTACTATAGAATTGCTGAACTGGTGTACTCCTATATTGTTATTACTACTATAATAAGCCAAAAGGTTATTTTACCGGCGACATAAGTTAAGTTTAAAGGGAGATGATAAATCCCGTTTTATTTTATATTTTTTTGGCATGAAACTCTGTGGATTCGATGGATTTCGATCCGAATTTCGTACCCGGCTATAAAATAAAACGGGATTTACCATCTCTCTTTAAACAGAAGAGAACTGTTTGCTGGATATGGTCTGCATTTGAGTGAAGCAGTAGTGTGAAGCTGGGTATATTGTTACTGAGAGAAGAAAAATGTGATGGGTTCAAGAAGGGACACAGCACTGAGTTCAGCGACAGATCGAAGATGTGCTGCTCTGAACCTCAATCACTGCTCCGACCTGTCCTACAGGTGTTCGAAGTCAGGACTCTGCACAGGCCAGGGCAGTCATTTAACACCCATCTCTTCATATCATTCCATAACAACTACAGCTTTGTGGTATGGAACACTGTAATCTTGATAGTAACATGGGTCTGTTCCATAAAAACTCTAATGTAGGCAGCACCTGATTATCCAGAATATCAAGGTACTGAGCTGCCTTCATGGAACCATGGACAACAACCAGTGGTTCCACTCGAAACCAGCTGAATGCACCCCACACCATTACTCCTCTGCCACCAAACTTTACTGTGGGTACAACACACTGTAGTAACAAGCGTTCACCAGGTTTGCCTCCACACCCTGCCATTGGACTGGAAACAGGTGAACGTTGATTCATCGCTCCAGAGTACCATTTTCCACTGGTTAATTGTCCAGTTCACACCAGGCCAGACAAGCCACTGCTATTCCGTGGAAATCTGGAAAATGAAGTTTTTTTCGTACAGTATTAATGCTCACCATGGTGTTATGGCACTCTAGACCACATCATGAATGGTCTGTGCTGATTGTAGTTGGTTTTTGCACGGTGCCTGTTTTTAATACCCTTCTGTCCCTGTCAGTCATTTTTGGCAGCTATCGTGGGTGTTTCCCTGCACTAGTGATGCCAGAATGGCTCTGTTTGTTGATCACATCACCAACCGTTTGGATGCTCCAGTTGAGAGGCAATGGCATGTATGGAAATACCATCAATGTGACAGCCTGCAATGACACTTCTCTTGAAGTCACTCAGTTCATGTCATGCCATACCACCTGAATTCAACTGCTACGATGTAATACTGTTTCCTTTTTTTTTTATGTTGTACCCATACACGAGAGGTTGGATGATCAACCTATAGCACATTAGTACCGTGTATGGGTAGTGGGTTGGGAGAGGAGGAACTTGTTTACAATTGACTTAAATGACTGTAAATTCTATCCCTTATGAAATACAGCAGCTAGGAGACTGCTGTTCCACTATCTGTACGAGGGTTGCTTGAAAAGTTTGATATAAAAATAAGCTAAACACATTTTTTTGGAACAAATCACCTTTATTTCTCAACATAGTCTCCATCAATGTCTACACATTTGGTCCAATAAGTTTCCAATTTTTTCATCCCATCTAAAAAGTAGGATTTGTCAAATTGTGCAAAATAGTCATTGACAGTCTTGATGACATCCTCATTTGAAGAAAATTTTTTCCCATCAAGCCACATTTTTAAGTTTGAGAACAAGAAGTCACACGGGGCCAAGTCCGGAGAATACGGTGGATGTCGAACCAATTAGAACCTCAATTCGTGCAATTTTGTCATTGCACGAATGGTGCATTGTCTTGATGAAAGAGCTCTTTTTTTGTGCACCAATCTTGGCCGTTTTTTTCTTCAGTTCTTTTAAAGGTCCAACAATGATGCATAATAGACTCCTGTTATTGTCTTACCCTTTTCCAAATAGTCTGTCATGATAATTCCTTGGGAATCTCAAAAAACAGTGGCCATCACCTTCCCAGCTGACAAAACAGTCTTCACTTTTTTTGGTGCTCTTTCACCAAGCATTGTCCACTGTTTTGACTGCTGCTTGGACACAGGTGTGTAGTGGTGGATCCAAGTTTCATTTACAGTCATGAATCAATGCAAAAAATCCTGAAAATTGCGATTAAACATCGCCAAACACTGCGTTGAAATGTCTTTTCGCATGTGTTTTTGATCGACAGTCAACAAAATCACGCACACAGCTTTTTCATGTGCAATTTTTCGTGCAGGATATTATACATCCGTGATTGTACATCACATTTTATGTTATTAACAATCCTGGAATATTCCATAACTTCAAATAACAGGGGTGTTTGGACAATTGTTGATATTGTGTGTGTATGTGTGTGTGTATACATACATATATATATATATATATACACATATATACACATGCAAAAAAAAAAAAGTTACTATTTTTAATTAATAAGGATAAGACTTTTCCAAATTTTTGGTATGGAAACACAGTCATTATGGTTCAAATTTGAAATGACATCTATTTAAAAGACAGATCCTTGGCGAGAATATTGTGGTCAGTGTCAACCCCATGCTGTGCTAGACCAGAACTTTTTTTTTAAATAGAGGATATAGCTGATGTTCCTACAGTCTCTTCTCAATGGAATGCCCTGTTCATCCAAAGCATGGGAGAAAATAGAAGGAAAGACTGGAAGGGAGAAGGAAAATGTTCATCCTTGATAACAGAAAAGCATGTATTTCTCTTGAACAACTATTCAAATGAAATACACACTGTTGAAAGTTTTTTTTCACTTGGTTATACTATAAATTAAAGATGCCAAGAAGTTATACTGTTGATTCAATCCTTTATCCAAGTGTAATAAACAAAGTTTACACATGTTAAGTACCGTCATGACTCGACTACTTGTATACAGATGGCAATGACTTCACACCAATTGCCTTAGTATCCCATCATGCAAAGCACACCCTCCCTTTCAGACATGCATAATGATGCTAAGCATTAAGACTTTATTATATTCAACCCCTGATATAGAAAAGAGAAAGACTGATAAAGAAAGCTGCAGTAATAAAGGAACCATGTGACAGAAGGTCTTACCTCACTGTGCGAATGATTTCATTGGTTTTAATAACCCAGCTGATAACATTATTAAAGAAATCAGCACAATTGGAAAAGAACTTGGAATAATGAACTGGATAATGAAGACAAGAGAAACTTGCTTGATTCCCATTCACAACAGTTAAGCAAGAATGATCTCCTTCAACTAGAAGAACAGCATGCACATGAAGAAGATAAGGAGTGCAAACAAGAAGAGAATGTTACACCTAAGAAGCTAACTGCAATAGAACTTGAGTTAGTTTTCAATCACATTGAGCATGATAAGGAAATTTTGTTTGATGCATGATTCTGATATGGAACGAAGCTTCGAAGTCCACCGAAATCTTGATAAAGCAGTCGCCAGCTATCGCAAATTGCATGACAAGATGAAAAAGTCGAGCACTATTCAAACATCTTTACTTAATTATTTTGTAAAAAAGTAGCTCAATTAAATGTTTGGATACTAAATAAAAATTTAAGCAATTGATTTTTATTAACTTTGACAATTTTTCCTCTAATATAGATTATACATAATTTTTTTTTCAAATTTATGCTAACTGATGGATGAATTATAATTATTCCTATTGTTTATTGTATTCACTTAGTGCGCATTAATTGATGGATTAATTAATTGCATTAAGCAAGGTTTTCCTGTACTCTAAACTCAGTGAGTGATCCCAAAGGATCACTACTAAACTCATCACTAATGTCCTAAATTGCTCCAGGACAGGAAACTCATTGACAGGCAAAAACCAGCCACTGAGCAGAACCTCTCTACTCCATGGAAGCAAGCCACCATCAATTGGAACCAAGCCCAGAAGAGACACCAAGGTTGAAGTAATGCAGAAGTCATATATTTCCCATATACAAGTAGTGAAGAGGTGCATCGCCTTATTATTAATTACTTTGGATCGAAGATAGATGGAAGTTTTTTCACTTGGTTATACTATAAATTAAAGATTCCAAAAAATTATATTATTGGTTTCACGTGGCTCTCACTGTTTCAAATCTGTCCATTATTCGCATTGTACTTTGTATTCGCTTACTGTTGGTGAATGATGATGACCTGTAATTTTCAGGTGAAATATATGGCCTTAGAATAAACATTATTAACTCCTTTCCTTGCATTATTATGTGAATTGAAGAAACCATACTCTGGCATGTTTGGAGTATCATTAGGTAAAATCTCACACTATGAGATGACGTTCATCTTTTAGTGTGAGAATATGCTACTACCACCACCACTACCACCACCCGGTTTAGTGGAAGCTCAATTGGCTTGAAAAAGTTCATGTGTGGTATCTAGAGCAGAATCTTCAGATTATCTAACCGATAGTGCATCACTAATACCCTAACATAGGTTTACAACCTTTTGTAGGCAGGATTGTAATTAAAAAAAAAATGATATTATAATTATGTTACTGTATTGGTTTTGTGCGCATAAGATGTTTTAATAGTGCTCGACTTTTTCATCTTGTCATGCAATTTGCAATAGCTGGCGACTACTTTATCAAGATTCTGGTGGACTTCGAAGCTTCATTCCATATTAGTAATACAAAAAAAGTAGATACTTAGAACCCTAAGTGAGGAACAAAATATGATTAACTCAGATTTCACCATCTGAACTCAACGCTTCCATAAACCTAGAAAATCTGCAGGCCTTGATGATGTCTGTAATGAACAGATTAAACATTTTAGAATCAGGACTAAAGAGTGGTTACTAAACCTATACAACACTTGCCTCAGAACCCTAAGGATACCAACTATCTGGAGGCATGCCAAAGTGGTGGCCTTTCTGAAACCATGGAAAACTCCAACAGAAGAAAAAATTACGGACCTATATCACTACTCAGCAACCTCTTTAAACTCTATGAACGATTAATTTTGAATAGGCTACAACCCCTAATTGAACCCCATCTTATTGCTGAGCAGGCTAGCTTTAGACCAGGCAAATCCTGCACATCACAAATTCTCAACCTCATATATAGAAAATTGTTATGAGCAAAAACTAACCACAGGAGCAGTCTTTTAGACCTATAGCTGCAGCATATGATACCATAAACCATCTCACACTCAGAAATAAAATATACAGAATAACTAGAGACTATTGCCTTTCCTCTGATCCAATCACTCTTAGAAAACATGCTTTTATGTCGACCTGGGGGATAGGAAGAGCCGCTGACACCTCCAAAAAAATGCCCCCCCCCCCAGGGAAGTGTGTTATTACCATTACTTTTCAACATCTACATCAATGATCTCTCCATCTTTCCAGGAACTAGAAATGTTATCTATGCTGATGACCTTGCTATAGCTACTCAATCAAAAAATTTCAAGTCCATTGAAACTACGCTATCACTTGCCTTAAATAGTCTAACCACATACTATACCAGCAATCAACTAAAACCAAACCCCTTGAAAACCCAGACTGGCCTTTTCCACCTTAACAATAAGGAAGCCATTGTAGGAAGCTACAAATTTCTTGGGAAGGCTCTAAAATAGAACATTCCTGGAACCCAATCCTCGGTGTGACGCTCGATCGCACCCTCTCATATAAAACCCACATAGAAAAAACAAAGGCAAAAGTGAATGCAAGAAACAATATACTAAGAAGGCTTACCTCCTCCAAATAGGGTGCAGACCATAGCCTTGGCCCTTTGCTATTCTTCTGCTGAATACGCCTGCCCAGTATGGTCCAGATCCTGCCATGATGAAAAACTTGATTCTGCATGGAATGAAAGCTGCCGCTTAATTACAGGATGCCTGAAACTAACACCACTAAAAGACCTGTATACTTTGGCTGGCATTGCACTCCCTCCAATTCGAAGATCTGCATTCTCAGCTTATGAAAGAAGCACAGACAAATGAATGATGAACGCCACCCACTATTTGGCCAGACTGCAGTGCCCCAAAGACTAAGACCCCGACATAGCTTCCTGGCAACTGTTGAACCACCTAAAAACCTCCCAGAGATGAGACTTCAACAATGGCTTGCACTATATCCTGAAAATAATACTGGTATTCCAACAGCCGAACATCTTCTTCGTGGTGCCCACTTGGACTGGAATACTTGGAAAAGCCTCAACAGACTTCGAGCGACAGGACTGCAAACAAAACCTCATCAAATGGGGCTACCTCACTGGCCCAGACAATTGCGAGTGTGGGACAACCCAGTCCATGGAACACCTTCTTTCTTGTCCCTTTCTTCCACCACCTTGCACAAAAGAGGACCTTATATCCTGCACAGAAAAAGCAGTTGATTGTGCAAGATACTGGAGGAACATCTGATCATATTGATTGTATATAAGTTATCTATAGTTTCCTTTTTTTTCATATTTAATTATTATTTCTCTGCATAATTCATCTACCAAATCTAAGCTAATCTCATTGTAATGTATCCTAATTTGTTTTAAATCATGTTGTACCACTTACTTACTACTGTACCATTTGTTTTTGGATACGAAATAAATAAATAAATTGCGTATTTACTATCTTCTAGATCAGTGTTTCTAAAGTGGTGTTCTGTGAAGTGCAATTTGGGTTCCATGACAATATTCATACTTAAAAACAGCCAAAAATTAATAGAAATGTTTTATTTTATTCTATTACTTTTTGGTATTAATTGTTTTTAGATATGTGGTATATCATTTTGTACAGTGTGAATCTGTGTGTAGTAGTGGATGAATCATCCTTAAGTTACACAACATTCATATTATTGCATGATATCGAATGATATACTCACCCTTACCACCCATACTCATGATCAGCATATTATTACTATTTATATGGACACTCCATGGAGTCAATTCATTAACACAATCCTTATCATACATCTCTTTAAACCTATTCACTGTTGGGGCACTCACAGTCACCTTTGGCAATCCATTCCACTCATTCACCACTCTCCAAGAAAAGAACCTAGTCCACACACCCTCACTAACCACACTCTCAAACAGTTTCCAAGTGTGACCCTTGTTTTTCCCCTACTCCCTATGTATTGAAAAATTTCTTCAATGTCAATCTTATAGTATCCCTTTAGTAACTTATAACTTTCTATCAGATTCCCCCCCCCTCTCCTCTACCTGTCAGCTAAACTCTGCAATCCACACACCCTCAATCTATCTTCATAGTGAACATCCCACAGACCTGTCACCAACTTGGTCACTCATCTCCAAATCCTCCCACCACCTCCTGTTTCCTCAAGAAACCTAGATGACCAAATCTGTGCACAGATTTGGTCACCAAATCATAGACTTATAAAGAGGGATAATAACCTCCCTATCTTTACTTTATCAATGCGCTCTTCAGCATCCAAGTAATCCTCTAAGTTATTCTGCAAACTTTTGCAATATGTCCCGAATTTCAAATCTCTATCTACCATCACTCTCAGATCCTTATGCTCATCAATTTCCTGTAAACTAGTACTATTAATATGATACGAAGTGGGTTACCTTTTCATCCTGAAGTGCATTACCTTACATTTTACAACACTGAATTGTCCTTTGCACATGATGTCAATTTATTTAAATTATCTTAAGATATCTACATCACCTTTATCAACTACTGCCCTCCCTAGTTTTGCCTCATCAGCAAACAACTGAATGTCCCCTTCCAAATCTGGTATATCATTAATATACAGATTAAAGAGTGGTCCTAGTAGAGAGCTCTGAGGCACTCCACTAGTCACTCTCATTCCCCTCGATTCCACTGCATCATACATAGTGAGAGGACGTTATCAGATTAATCCAGATGGAATTATAAAAAGAGTAGAAGGAAAGAGGGGAAAAACCAGAGACCATCCTTGGAAGTTATGTAAGGATGTGTGTGAGGAGTAAATTTTTAACATTAAACTGACATCCATTCTCTTTTGCCCAGTCTTCCAATCCATCCAAATTGTCCTGAAAAATTTTGACATCATCTGCATTAACTATTGCTCTACCCAACTTTGCTTCATCAGTAAATAGCTGAACAGTTCCTCTCAGATCCTTTCCTATATCATTAATGTACAAATTACATTAGTATAGTAGCAGTCCTAGAACAGAACCTTGTGGCAGGCCACTAGTCAAAGGCCTTCTTTTGGACTCTACTCCTGAATAAACTACTCTCTGATTTCTCTCCACCAACCATCCTCCTATCCATCTCACCAACCCTATATCCATCCCCATGTGCTGCAGCTTACTGATTAGAATTCAATGTGGTATCCTGTCAAAGGCCTTTGCAAAGTTCAGCAATATCACTGTAAACCCATTACCTTTATTCAACTCAACTGTCACTGTATTATAAACGTGAGTAAGTTACTGAGGCATGATCTACCCATCAAAAAACCATACTGCTCTCCATAAAGTATCCTATTTCCATCTATCCATTCCTGTATTTTGCTCTTGACCAAGTTCTCCAATACTTTGACCACTCCTGATATGCTTATTGGTTGGTAATTTCCTACATCAGTCTTGGAGCCTTCTTTATGTAATGGAACTATTTTCCTCTCTTTCAACCCCCTTGGGACTAACCCAGAGCTAAGACTTATATTAATCAATATGCTCAAGAGCACTGATAATTCTTTCACTGCTTCGCGTAAAACTCTAGTTGGTATACCATCCAATCCCACAGCTGTATTCACATTACGGTTCTATAACATGCTATGCACCTCCATTTCATTTACCTCAGTTCCCATATAAGTCTTTGGCTCTCTCTCTCTCTCATTCCTGCAATATCACCACCTGGATGATATGCTCTTGCAAAGTGTTCATTTAGTAATTCTACTATTTCGACTGATTCAGTTACCTCCCTACCATCCGCATTCATTAAAATCATTCTGCCATATACATTCTTTCTTTTACTTGCAGCAAATTGAAAGAACTGTTTGGGATTCTCTTTACCCTGCATTGCTAACTTCTTTTCATACTCTGCTTTTGCCTTTCTTACCACACTAGTAACTTTTCTGGCCTGTGCCTTGTATTGTTCATGTGCCTGCTGGTCACCTTTCTCCTTAAATTCCCTCAACAATTGTTTCTTTTTTTTTTTTTGCAGCCCCAGCTTAATGATGGTTTTCATCCATTTAGCTCCCACCTGATTTACTCTCCTGACTCTATGTATGCAGCCTGCAATTACCTCCCTTAAACACTCCTTTATCACTTCCCATTTCCCATGCACTATCAACATCCAGCCCTTGCAGTTTTACATGCCATGGCATCAATTCAAGCAGTCTCTTAAGCTTGTCATACTTACCAGTCCTGTAATTCCATATATACCGCATCTTAACTAAAAATTCCACACATTTAGTCACCTCCATGATCGCTCTCACCAATTGGTGGCAAGACAGTCATATTCGTTATAGAGAAATTCTCAGATGCAATTACTAGATTGAGCACTCTTGAACCCCTAGAATATTCCATCATATGCTGTCTCAAGTAATTATCCCTTAGTAACTGCATAAATTCCATTTCCTTCCTCCCATGTGTCCTCTCCTCCTCCTTTCAATCTATGTTCCCATAGTTGAAATCCCCCATAATAATTAGTGTCCTCCACTCATTGAGTCTATTTGCCAATGCGTATCACCATCATCTTTTCCATCTCCTGGTCTATAGCAACATCCAACTGTATATTTTGTTCTTCTGGCCTCTATCTCACAACAAATAACCTCAAATGTGCTATTTTCATTGTCCTGCATTTGAACTTTTATCTCTTTGGTTGCAGTTCATTGGCTAACATCAATAACGCTCCTCCCCATTCTTTTTTCTCTATCATGAACACGATATACCCTTCACATTCTATCCCACTAACTATATCATCTTCTATTAGCCATGTCTCACTAATAATCTTTGGCCAGAATGAATTAACCAATGCCAAAAATTCCTCCTGCTTGTTCTGAATGCTCCTGGCATTAGTGTACATAAAGTGTAAAAACCCCTTAGGCCCACTGCTATCCTGACATTTTATACTAACTATCCCATTCTGGTTTGTTAGCAATGGTACTAATTTTGGCATATTATACACATTCTTACACTCAACTGGCCCACTGATGTCTGCATATCCACTCAACAGTTCATCCCCCCCCCTAAAAGCTCTAGTTTCCCTGATTCTGCACATTCACTTTCACTTCATTCAACAACGCTTTTTTTTTTTCAGTCTCCAAACATCAAATCCATTCAGATGCAAACCATGCTTCTTGAATAAATCCTTTTGCCCATCAAACTAACTCCTCACCACTCCTGCATAACCTGTGCATCGAGTCATTCACTATTATGGCCCTTCTTTTCAGCTCTACTCTGTCAATACCGCTGCAACAGACTTGCTATCTTAATTTTCTCATTCTTTTCTTTTGCTACTTCCAGTAATTCTTTCATGTCCTCTCTCATGCCATACTTTCTCCTTTCAAATCATTTGTTCCAGCCAATATGATTGTTTCTTTCATCCTACCCTTTTGTGCTGTAATAGCCTCACTAACATCATTAATTTTTGCACATGGAAAGTATGATTTTGTCAAACTCTCATCAATCACACCGTTTATGATTGAATCACTGTACAAGAATTGCTCCTTGGTTGTTCTTTCTCTCTTAATGAAGCCCTCATTTCTCTTATCTTGCACTTCTTTCTTTCTTTTATCACCTGACCCACTCGCCAGACATTTCTGCATTCACTTTAGTTCCCACTTCGTCCTGTATATCACTCCACGTGAGCGAGCTATCTCCCTCATTACAGCCAACTCTTCATTCTTTACATCAGTCATACTATTCTTTTGTTCAACAATTTTACTCTCTCTCTCAATTGTTGTGCATTTAATCTCTCTCTCTCTTTCAATCTATTTGCTATTACATCACACACGTTTTCGTGTGTATTCTGAATTCCGTCCACTACTTCCAATCTTGCGACCTGAAACACACTTTATTTTCGCTCTCATAGCATTTTCAGCACACTTTCCCACCACTATTGCTTTCAAACAAATTCCATTTACCTTCGGTAATGTGTACATTTTGCAGACACTGCACTGCATGAAGTCCCTTTGTCTAAATTCTTTAAATAACGAAGCCTTGGATGCCATTGTTCTGCTTTGCATCGGTGCCATGTGCTACGCCACATAACTTACCATGCAAAAGACTAAATTATCAATATTTAAAACAAAGCTAATTAACTCCACAATACAGTCTAATTCTAACACAATTTAACTGAAAAGGCTATTTTTTTTTAAAACAAAACAACTTAGCTTTCGGAGTTCTCCAAACAGACATACCCCAATACGTCACCTGGCATACTACTACTACTAATAATAATAATAATACCCTTGCAAAGTGATTACTTAGTAACTGAACTATTTCTTCTGCTTCTGTCACTTTCCAACCATCAGCACTGAGTTATCTAAAGTTATCTTTCCATAATCATTCTTTCTCTTACTCAGTTTATCCTCCTGACTCTGGGAATGCACTCTGATACTGTCTCTTAACAATCAATGACCACTTCCCATGCACTAATGACATTCATTCCATGTAATTTCTTATGTCATTGCACTTCTCCAAGTTGCCTTCTAAGTATGTCACAATCACCAGCTTTTGTAGTTCTGCATAACCCTTTCTTGGCTGTCTCCCAAGACTGCCATGCAATCTCCCAGGACAGCATGATCACTTTCTGTGATCAGAAGTAGGGTTGCTACTGCAGTTATAGAATGATCTTCTGATGCTATTGCCAGATCCAACACTCTCAAATCCCTGGTCCCTTCCATCACTGTTTCAGAATAAATTATCCCTTATTACCTGTATAAATTTAATTTCCATTTTGCCACGTGCCCTTTCTGCCTTCCGATCTATAATATCATAGTTGAAGTCTCCCATGATACTTGCTCGGGCTGCATCCATTGTTCTAATCTGCTGATGCATGTCCTCCACATTTTCTTATGGATTTCCCAGGTCTATAGCAACAATCAACAACAATATATTTGTACTATTTAGCCTCTATCTCACACCAGACAGTCTCAAATGAAGCAATTCCATTACATCTGCAATCTTCCTTAATTTCTATTTTTGTTGGTTGAAGTTCTTCAGCAATCATTAATAATAGTCTTCCTTCTGCCCTAAATCTTCTATCTTCTCTGAAAATACAATATCCATTACATTCTATCCCTGTAACTACATCATTCTTTGACAACCAGGTCTCGCTGATGCCAATACTTTTTGTCCAAATTGAGCTGACCAATGCTAAAAACTCCTCTCCTTTATTTATGATGCTTATAGCAACATCACCTTGGGCCAACAGTTACCATTACATAATGTCACTACCTGCCCATTCAGATTCAAAACCTGGGAAACTGCACCAGCTTTTCATAATCATTCCTGCACTCATACTTATCTATCCCAGGGGTGGCTAGACACATGTTTGATTGCTTTCCACTAATATCTCTAGTTTCACTGGTTTTGCACTTCCAAATTCTCACTGAACAACACTTTCTCCAAACAAATTCACTCCACACAATTCCTCCTGCATAATCTTCTCACTGACTCATTGGCAATCATGGCCCTTCTTCTCACGTCTATCCTATCATATCGAGGCAGCAGACTCACAATCTTTACTTTCTTACTCTTCATTTTTGCTTTAAAAATTAAAGAAAGTAAAGATTCTAAAAACTCTTTCATATCTTCTTTCATATCTATTTTGTGCCTGTCAAAATAATTAATTCATTCATTTGCTTCTGCAAACTTAAAGCTTCACTAACATCCTTTATCTATGCACCTGGTAAAAATGCTTTCGTCACTTTCCCATTAAGTAGACTTCTTATCATCAAATCCGAATACAGTACTATCTATTTTCTGGCAGTTTCTCACATTTTATGCTTTCCCTATTCACTCTTTCTTCCAATCTCTGTTCTTCTGTATCAGAAGCCAATCGTTCCTCCAACTTGCTCAAGCTCATATTTCGTTCTGTGAAGGAGTCCACGTAAGCTTGTAATTTCTTTCTGCACTAGCATCTCATCATGAATGTTATTACTTTCAACCACTTCCTTCAAACTCTCATATTTCGTGCTACATTCTCCACAACACTTTGACAATCCTGCTTTATATCCATAATATCAGACACTTCAATTTTTTCTTTTCTTTAAAACACCTTCTTGCAACCAGAAATCCACAAGGGATTTTTATATGATTAATTTAAATTTTCTATACATTTTGGAAATTATGGAGACAACTACCGTCTTTGAGTAAAGCTAAAGTTTTTGAGTAAAAAACTTTAGTTTAATATAAACCAAAATCCCACTTGACATTTCGACCTTTATATCAAGGTCATCTTCTGGAGCATATACACATACAGAGAAACAAGCTGCTAAAGTTACTGACCAACCGTTACAACAATTATTGGCCTGACCTCTGTTGGAAAAAAAAAAAAAAACCTTACTACATCAATGCTAGAGTCCTATTATTCTCTATTGGTTGTAACATTACATTGGGCTGAGGAGCAAACAAGTCTATATATATATATATATTAACAACATGATTATATATATAAATTCCAACCAGTTAGTATGGAATGGTTTTCAATACTAGCTGAAGGTTGCCTAGAATCCTGAAGTATGCTAGATACTAAATATTAAGTAGGCTGAATATGTGCCATCCAGATTCTTGGAATTCTCAGCCATCATTATTGTTGATATTTGGGTGGTTTATCAGGATTTCGCAGGATTCTTTAAATTTTCTTTCATACCAGGTTTTTGTATGGTGTAAAGAGCGGGTACTTTTCCAGTCGATTTGGTGTAAGGTGTTGAGGGCATGATCTGAGAGGCCTGCTTCACCAAAATGGTTATATTTAATGTGTCTTGTGTTCTTTCTTACGTATAGGGATTGTATGTCCAGTTTTACCAATGTATGGTAAGTCAGGTGCAGTGGATGCAATAGACTCCAGGATGTGCTAATGGGAGGAGAGGATCCTTGGAGGAGTCGAATATGTTTTTAAGTTTTGTAGGTGGTTTAAAGTGGCATTGAGATTATAATGGTGTAGGATTCTGTTGATTTTTTCTGATAACCCTTTAATGTATGGGATGGCTATGGTTTTACTGTAATCTAGACTCTTTTTTGATGATGTTTTATGAAGTACTTTATTAATAGTATTTTTGTTATAGCCATTATTTATAAATGTGTCGCTGATGATTTTTAGTTCATGTTTAAGAGCCTACTGGCTAGAGCAAATTGTTATAGCTCTGTTTATAGGGGTGTTAATGACTCCATATTTTTGTGATGGGTGGTGGTATGAATTAGCATGTATGTATTGGCCAGTGTGTGGGAATTTTGCAGTAGACCGTGAAGGATAGACTGCCTGAAGGAAGACGTGTGACCAGTGTATCCAGGAATGGGAGCTCAGGTGGCTAAGGAATGTGTTTAATGTTTGTCGCCCATGTGGCCAGATAACGAACACATCGTCAACGTATCTAAGCCACACTGTAGGTTTTAGAGTGAAGGAATTCAGAGCACTTTGCTCAAAAGCCTCCATATGGAAGTTATCAATTGGGGGAGATAGTGGTGAGCCCATGGCCATACCTTCTTTTTGTAGGTAAAATTTATTTTGCCACACGAAGTAACCAGAACGTAGTACGTGGACAAAGAGGGCAGTAATGTTGGGCGTAATGACTGCACTACATGATTAAGTTAACATTATTATTAATCTCCTATCCACAATTTTCCTCCAAATTAGTCTATTACTTGTGAGCACTCCAATATTGATATCTAACATTTTGTTCTTCTAAGGCACTTCTGACTGAATCAATCCACCTGTCTACTTGGTCTTCCTTTGGGTCTCTTTTCTGTCACTTGGCATCAAACACCCGTTTTGGTAATCTTTCTTCAACCATTCTATTTAATTGACTATACCACCTTAGATTAGCTCTGCTGCTTATACATTCTTGAATGCTAATAGTGTCATATTCCTTTCTAATATCTTCATTTTAAATATGATTCTGCCACTGAAGCAATTGGTTTATTCCCTTTTTCTCAGAACCCTGTGGGTCTCTAGTCTTTGATCAAGTGCTTTATTTCTAACCCAATAACTTAAAACTAGTTTGAACACTGCCTTGTATATTTGCTGGATTTTGGTGTTTTGGCTAATTTCTCTCTTTTTCATTTAAATTTATTCAACTGTCTACCCTGTCAATTAATTAATTTTAAATTTAACTTAATTAAAATTCAAAGTTTTAAATTTTCCGTATAACAAAACTGAAGTTAGATTTGCCATACCGCATGAACCTATACCATCCTCATTTGATTGCTCAACAAATGCAGCTGCAATATCTTAAATCATTTTGCAGAATTTCAGATTTATGCCATCTTCTTGGTTGGACTGTAAAACTGATTGTCTCTTCAAATCAATGAACCAATGTGTTGCACTGCATTTAGTGTCATTAAGCCTTTTCACAAAGTCTTTAAATGTCTGTACTTGTAAAATGCTGTTGCAGCATTTTCCCCATTCCTATAGAAATACTTCACAACCAAGGCACATTCAGACAAAGTGAGATCCATCATGTAATTCAAATGACTTGCAGTGAGTCTCACTTCTTTCTTTATACTTCAATTCATCAACCTGCCCAAAATACTCATCTTTCACCTCTATCAGTGCATCCTCTGTTGGTGACCATTTCCATCCTATAAACATTGAACGCTATTCTTAACAGCTGTTCAATGACTTCCCTCCAACTTTTAATAAACTTCTTCCATTTCTTCTTTATCCACAAGGAAATCCCAGCTTTCACTCTGTTTACCATGCTCCAAATGTATATCAGGTTCATAGATAGCTCTATGAACCTGATATTATTTTTCTTTCGAGTATCTTTTTTAAATAAATGAGATCTTTGTAAATCCATGCTCACCTAGTACTAGATGATACAAAGATATTCTCTCACATACAGTACCGTTGACAGGGTGTGGCATAGAGGCAGCCTGCCTCACGGCGCGGATTATTAAGAGTGCTCGTTCAGTCATATTGTGGTAGGTGCCTTCGCTACGCTAATAATTCCTATTAGCATAGCAAGTGCGGAAAGAAGTTTTTCCAAGCTTAAACTGATTAAAAATTATTTGTGAACAGCAATGACCAAAGAAAGATTGGTTAGTCTAGCAATTATATCGATAGAAGCAGACATAGCTTATAATTTAAATTTAAAAGAGCTTATAAACAGTTTTATTGTGTGGTATCCACATAGAACAAACATTTAATTAATATTATTATGTAATCGTTTTTCGTTAATGTTTCTCTTATAATAAAAACAAAATAACAATTGGAGATTTTCTTATATTTTTGTCTTATAATCCATCAGGGGAGATATTTAATTGTTTACCTCAGGGTGTTTAATATTAACATTTCTTGCAATTTTACATACCCAATGAGTTGATGAATTCCAACCAAGTCCTGAGCTAATTACAAATCCAGGCCAGCTAAAACAAAATGACATATGATGTGGAGGTTGTCCAACCCAATCTGCTACCATTAATCCAAGAAGATGATAAAAGGTTGCTGCTTGAGCTGCTCTATAAATCATGCTTATGGCTGCTTCTGGGCATCCTCCAAAACTGGAATTTAGCATGATAAATTCATTAAAAAATTACAAATGTCCAAGTAATTTAAATAAATAAGAACATGAGATTTTCCAAATATTCTAGTCATTAGGTAAAAAACGAAAACTAATGAAAAACATACACAAAAATATATAAACTTATAAAAAACAGCCACAAGTTATAGTTATCTGCTGCTGAATGATTTGACTGAGGTCAATATCAGCAATTTATAAAATGGTGGGGGGGGGGGGGGCATTCACCAACCTAGTTCTTTCACCATTCCAAAATGTTTAGGCTTACTGAGCATATCATGGGATTTTTTTAATGTGAATTCCAATCACAAAAGGTCACAAACTGGCTGTACATTTAGTAGTGTGGGTGGATTAAGAGTTAAAATTCAAGTTACCGTACTCTAGAGACCAAACATGGAACTTCTACTAAGTACTTCAGACTTCCAATAAGCAGAGCAGTGGTCTTGCACTGAGTGATGAAAACTGTCTACCACCTAGAGCCATCCACAAACATCCATGTCCACAATGAGATTTGAACCCTCAGCCTATATGTTGGAATGAATAAATGATAACCACCAGGGCAGCTAAAATTTCATTTAGCCTAATATACTCTAGTATATGAAGCAATGAAATATTACATACAAGTACAACTTTGTAACAAAGTTGTACTTGTATGAAATATTTCATACAATCTAATATCTAATATGTAATATTAGATATTAGATTGTATGAAATGTATAGACTTGTATGTAATATTTCATACATCTAATATCTAATCATCTAATAATTGTATGTATAGACTTGTATGTAATATTTCATACATCTAATATCTAATCATCTAATAATTGTATGTATAGACTTGTAATGTAATATTTCATACATCTAATATCCAAATCTAGCATTGTCGAATGTCAATAGACATTCGACAATATTAGATTGTAAAGGAAATGTTATTTACTATTTTTGTGTACTCCAACGACAAGAGAGATATGAGAAACATCTTTCAAAATTTTTCTCTTTCAATTCTTCCTTCAACATATCACTGTTTCCATAACTCTTTCAATATCAATGCTTTATGCCAGTAATGTTTTTAAGTGATGTTTAGATATGGATTTCCATTCTATTTCAACATTCGGAATTCATCTGAAACAGAAGAATAAAAATTTTGACTTTACATCAACTGCATTCGCAATAGATACTGTTTACTTGAATAAATGAATCTAATGACTGTATCTTTTTACCAAGACATCATATTAAGACAATGGAAATCTTCATTTCTTGGTTTACTTAGAGACAGCTATATACAGAGAGGTATATCAGTGCAGTCTTATCAGTTTTTTCTTCTGCTAATAGCCTGACAGTCATTTCACAGATAAAACTGTACACTACTTCATCGTCATTTCCTGCCTCATCTAGAAGATGTCTGTAGGATTCCTGTTTCTCACATTCAAGATGCCTTAGAGGAGACAGCAAGACTTGTATGCTCTGAAAGTTTCCTAGTGTCCAATATGCAAATTAGTTTCTTTCTTACATTCTCCAAAAGATAAAATGGATCCACTGTCCCATACAGGAGTTTACCAGGTTCACCTTGCTCATGAAGCTTATCATGTTTTTTAGTCAAACAGGATCAATTAGGGGTAAGTCTTTTAGAAGAAACTGCATGTTGAGCAATAATCAAGAACTCTTAGTATTTCTCCCAACATACACTTTCTTCCAAACCAGAATTCTCCATAAAAGCCATTTCCTATTGGAAAAACTGTTAAGAAAGCTGTGGAGCTGTGTTACACAGTCAAAATATAAACAGAAACAATGATCTCAAATTTACCAATTTTGGGAAGTTATATATATATATGTATGTTTTGTTTTTTTTTCTGTATAATTTCCATTGAATTCTAATGATATTTCAGACCAAGCTTTATATCTCTAGCATCACATGTTCACATCAAGAGTTTTACTGTTGTTCATATTTAACTTGAATTATTCATTCTACTTTACTTATCATTATTATCAACAGACCTCCATTCTGTTCATATCAACAGAATGGAGGTCTATTCCTGCACTCACCATACTCTCAAGCAATGCATTTCAATCACCTACCACTCTCCATGCAAAAAATGTACTCCTCACTCCCCCCTTGCTCACACCCACCTTATACAGCTTCCAAGGATATGGCCTCTTGTTCTCCCCCATCTCCAGATATTCTATGAAAAATCTCATCCATGCTAAACTGGTAATTATCCCTTACCAACTTATACATCTCGATCATGTCTCTCCTTTTCCTTCTATCCACTAGGCTCTGTAAGCGCATTCGCTCAATCTGTCCTGATATTCTGCATTCTGGAGACCAGAAACCAACTTAGTTAATTGTATTTGAACCCTCTCCAACATCTCATCATCATTTCGAAAACCTGGCAATCCTATACTTTGCATCACATCTTTACTTCCCAAATTTTAAAACCCTACACTTTGTAATATTAAACTGACATCCCTACACCCAATCTATGTACAGTAATCCATATGTGGCCTGATCAAAGTCTTGCACAATGGAATCAAAACATCTTTATTTCTACATATCAGTATTCTCCACATCATTCCCATAATCCGCTGTGTTTTCCTCAGAATTTTAGCAAAATGTCCATGAAATTTCAAGTCTCTATCCACCACACCCCAAATCCTTCATCTCTGCCACCTCCTCCTAAATATCCCCACCAATCCTATACTTTGCATCCCATCTTTACTTCCCAAATTTTAAAACCTTGCACTTCATAACATTAAACTGACATCCCTACACACTCGCCCATTCAGACAGTCTATTTAGGCCCTCTTGCAAAGCTACAACATCTGCTCTACTTCTCATAACTCTTGCCAACTTTGCATCATCTGCAAACCACTGTTTTCTACAATTATTCCCTAGTAAACTAGCATTGCTATCCCACCAAGCATTAGGTTGATGAGAGAGGATGATGAGAGAGAATAATAATAACAGTATTATTACTACTTCTAACAATAATAATAATGCATCTAATATTAAGAATAATAATTAGTATTAATAGTAGTAACAGGTGCGCTTAATTAGGAATGTAAGGATTCCATGCGATAAAGTATCCATGTTGATATAAAGATTTTTTACATAATCTTTTCCAGATTGTGTAAAACACACATAAAATACATATACTGACTGAAAAGAATATATCTAAAAAAAAAGAAGAAAGAAAAAGTACCACACACATCTAATATATATATATATATAAAGAGGATATCATGCTAAGCTTCAAATGCATCACAAGTTAATCCAATAAAAACTGCAGTTCTTTTGATAAATACACTTCACTTCATATGTCTTATAATTCATCTTTCAATGAATAATTGATTATTATTATTATTATTACCTCAAGACCTCATTGAGTCAAAGACTCATCTGGGAGGTCCTTTTATCACACACACAGCTCATCATACCATGTCTTAAAAACACTTAAACTTCTTGCAGTCACCACACTCTCAGGCAAGGCATTGATGATTTGTAGTTTTGGCGAATTGCAATGTTTTGATGAATTGTTGGTTTTCAACGAATTGCCTTTTGATAAATTGTTTTTGATTAATTGCTATTCAATGAATTACTTTTTCAAGGAATTACCTTTCGATTAACTGTTGTTCAGTGAACTGTCTTTTGATTTATGGCTTATTTGATTAATTATTATTATTTTTTTGATAAATTGCCTTTTGGTAAATTGTCATTTGATAAATTATTTTCAGTGAATTTTCTGAATACAATTTTAGGCAGTATGTAACAGAGGGCACATGAAGATAGACTTTTAGATCTGATCATATCATCAGAGGATGTGAATATGAATAGGGGTCACATTACCCTCTGATTGGCGAGGGTGACATGAGGTGATCATCTGGGTGGTGGCCAGCCATATGAAGACTTTTGTGAGAAAATGTGGAACTAGAAGGCTGGTGATTATGGAAAAGCTTAGGAAAGAGCTTGGAGCTATAGTGTGGAATAAACAAATGAGGAAAGGAGATAAATGCAGCTTAGGCACTGATCAAGAGATATTTAATAGCATAAATATAAATGTGCGAATGTATTCTAAAGATCAAAAGGGGGGGAATAAGGTGGTGTCAAATAGATGACTACTAGATTAAGCATGAAATCCAGAACCAGGTACTTTGGAAATAGCACAAGTTAAATAATAGTAATAATCAGTAAAAGTGCAATATGAATAGAAATTAGCAAATCATACCAACAAAAATCCAAGACAGTTCTTTCGATATTTGGCAAGTAAATGAAAGAATGATTATGGTAAGATGATGCTGATGGATCAAAACAGTAGATTGGTAACTGTGGCAGAGAACATAGTTGAAGTATTAAGTGAGCAATTCATCAGGGTATTTTATCCTCATCAGTGTGACATCACGAGAAGCTTGAGTGCAGAGGGAATAAGGGAGGATGAACTACTAGTGAGCAAGCAAAAAGTATATGAGAAATTAGATAAATATGATATTAATAAGGCAACAGGACTTGATGGCATATTGTCACATGTCTTTAGAGTAAGTTCTAGGGAGTCAACGTACTGCACTTCCTAACAAGAGCTTTGCAATAGCACAAGTCCCAAAGGTGGAGAGAGAGGATAACTACACAAAGGTGGTGATATGGCTATAGGAAGAGGTTGATGAGAGCTAGGATACAGAATTGGGTTGATGAGAGCAGTATTCTCTGTGATGGCAAGCATAAGTCTGTTAAAGAGAATAATGGAGAGCCAAGCAGAGATGTGGCCTTACAGGAGGATCTGAATAGACTTGATGAATGGGTAAGAGAGTGGAACTTACAGTCATTGTTGTGAAGTGCAAGGCTCTGAAATTTGGTAGATAAGGACAAGATGCAAAATAAACACTTGGCAGGGAAATTCTGAAGGAAGTAGAAGAAATTAGAAATTTGGGAGTGGTGGTGAATAGAGACCTAAAGTTCAGGGATCACACTACACAAGTTGTGAAGTCATGACATCAGATTATGGCAATGAATAAGGATGTGCAGAAATTAAAGAGGTTATGATTTCATGGTATGAGGCTTTGATCAAGCCCATGGCTGGTAAGTGGAATGCATTGCCTGAGTGTGGCAAATGCAGATATACTGAATAAGTTTAAAGCATGGTTTGATGAGCTCTGTGTGCATGTGTGTGCATGCATGCGTGCATTCACGCATGCTTTTTGTGATGAGTCTTTTGACTCCATGGAGATCTGGTGTTAATAATAATATGCTATCTGGCCAGTTGGTCTGTTTTGTATGAGGATAAGAAAACCTGCATTTCTACAAGGAAACTGTACCTACTCTGTAAGAGACTGGTCAAGTAATCTTTAGCTGAAAAGGTTTTATGTTCCCTGTATCTCAGATCTGAACTGAGGTTCTTCCAAGCAAATAATCTTATTACTACCAATTAAGCTGCAGAGATGCTAGTCTTGATTACAGTACAAACACTGTTAATTTTGTAATGTAATATATATGAACATAATTACATATATAAACCAGCATTAAACTGACCTGTTAAAGGATGCAGTCCCTGCACAGACACATGCAGATAACCTGGAAGTTATGAGAGTTATAAATGCATAACATAACTACTAGAACTGACACTATATAATATCACAGAAGCAATGCATAAGAGAATGTCTATTTAACATTAAACATATAAATGAATGCATTCAAAATCAGAGTCCAGTAATTTTCTTTTACCATATACAGAGTATTAATACCATTTACCCTTCCTATGCATGTTTCATATATATGAGAAGACACACACATAGTTTTGTGATGTAGTAACTGCTGTATTATTTTTTTTTTTTTCTAAGTACATCATAAATATAACATTCACACATTACTTGTATCACCTAAGGATCAACTCAGTACTCTGACATATCTTTGTACTTGCAACTTGGCCTACTCTGGAAAGACATAAAATTGTTAACATTAGCCTTGAAGAATGTAAGAAATACATACATTACCATCAGTATGGCTAGCTGGACTAGCAAACCATCACCCAGTATTAAATGGAAACAGACAATGGTACTACATAGAAGCTTCTAGGCAGTGAAGCTCTCCCTAACCCCAACAATTATGGCATAATTCTGCTAAGACCACCCTTAGATCAATAGCAGCAAATATATCTAGTCTTAGAGGAAGCACAATCTAGCTTTGTATTTTTTACATTACAATTTATGAACTGTTTTTCCACTATCCAAGTGCTTTTATGCTCCTAAGATGCTGGTTTAAATTTATCAAAACATCAGCAAGTAAATAAATTATGAATTTTATTTTATTTTATTCTTGTATGGTGTTGTGAGTCAACACTCTTTAAAAGGTGTAATAAATAATATAACCATAAAATTAAAAATTCAAATCTGAATAAATTCACACTCCTCTAGATTCTCACTTTTGATCATTAACATTCATTTATGAATGAATATCATGAATTTGAGCTGATGATCAAAAGTAGAATCTAGAAGTTTAACAGAGACATGGTGTCAGATAAATTCATGACATTATTGTTAAAATTATGTAATTTCCTGGAAATTTTATCAATAAATCTCTTAGGCATGATATTAAAATAACCATTCAACCTTAAGTTGGCAATTTGTTATAGAACAGGGATTCAGAAAATATAATAGAAATACAATAGAAAACCTTTTAAAAAATTTAGATGGGAAGGTAAGCATGAGAGATTTTCACTTTCCTGATTTTGAGAGTTTTGAGTACTGAGTATTGAGAGATGGATATTTGGTGTATAGCAGAATATTTCTGAATCTGTCAGACAAGTTTTTTATTTTATAATCATCATCATGTAAAATAAGTCATATGGAAGAAATTTCTAGATGTAGTGCATATTGCAGAATCATTTTGATGGGATTAATTTCAGGTCAAGGAGCTGATCATCATGTTTTAATCTGGAATATGAATTATGAAAATAAAAGGGAAAAGGAACCTCCTTTCTCTGTGATGACTACAGCAATCCTGTAGTCATCACAGAGAAAGAAGCATATTTTCTGCAAGCATATGATTGTGATTAATGGGAATTTTGGACCATTCTTCCTGTAGGCAGAATGGTCCAGGACTGTTGTTGGACAGACATCACACAACAGTCCTGGACCTCAATAGATAACCTGAATTGCAATATTATTTATTAAAAACATTCAGTAGGGTTGAGATCAGGGCTCTGTGGAGGACAGCCAAGTGTGTGAATGTCCATGACAATGGTCAGTTCTGTAGAAACACCAGAAAGTAAGAAGCACTGCACTGCCCAGAATGTTCAGATATCTCTTGGAGTCCAGTGTTAGTGTAACTACAAATAGAGGTCTGAGGCCAAAACAGAAAAAATAGGATCATACCATCATACCGTCACCTCCAAATTTCAAAGTTGCAGTTACACACTCTGGTAAGAAACATTCACTGGGTATCCGTCACACCCATCCATCTGCCTGGTAGAGGGTGTAGCATGATTTGTCACTCAATAACACAGCTTTCCGAGCTTCCACATTCTACTGTACATGCTCTTTGCACCACTGAAGATGCCACTGCTTGTCGGTTCGGATAATGTGGGTCTTGCTCCTACTTGATCCTACCATGGAAACCCATGTTGTGAGCCTCAGTTCTGAATGTTTTTGTATGGATTCATGGTCCAGTCGATGCCCAGAACTCCGCATTCAATATGTTTGGCCAATGAACAGCAGTTTTTACATATTATCCTTCATAGCACTGTACAGTCAAGTTTAATGAGGTTGTTGTTGTGGGTCATCCACTGTGAATAACACTTGAAGTTGACTCCCTACGTTTCCATCTCAGTATGATATCGGTAAATTGAGGCTGGGAAGGTCCAATTTGTTAACAGATAGGCCTGCAACATGGCACTCTATCACAATGCCTCTTCAATCTCCATCAGTTCCCTACTTGCAGCCATTTCACCCAGACACAGTTGCACTGACTTGGGAGCATCACATTCCTCCAATTTATATCAGCTACAAACACATGACTCATTACATAGTACAAAGCACTTTGCCCATGGGAGTGTTTATTGACTTCTTTCCAAGCAGTGAATTCCTCTCTCTATGCATGATGCTAAAGTGTCTTGTTATTAGAAATAAACCAGCAAATCTGAAGGTCAGATGAAGAATTCAAAAATATTCCTACATTTTTTCAGTCTGATAATGAATAAAATATTTCAACATATTGAAAACAAAATGTAGGAATATTTGTAGCATTCTCTTTTAGTTAATATTCCCAACACTCCACACTCTATCGAAAATTATAAATATAAGTCAATTATTTGTTATAAAGTCACTTACCCTGAATATGCCAGTGCTCGGCAAGGTGCATCAAAGTTATGGTCAGCCTTAAAATAAAAAAAATTAAAAAAATAAAAATAAAATAAAAAGAAGCCCACTCAGCAGTAAAGATAACCTGAATTACAATATTATTTATTAAAAATATTTCTGATCTATCTCTCTGTATATATTAAAATTTAGCTTATATTCTATTTTTTCCTGAATTTCATTGATCACTTTCCTGTATCAATATCAATGTATTGCAATGATCAACAAATTAAAACTTTTTTTTTTTTTTTGGTTGGTTTGTTTTCATGGTTAACTGAAGAGTAATTTGGGTGATTGTAATGTATTTGGATGTGTTAAATTCAAATCTGCTATCCAAAAAATTCTGTAATATTATAAGGATGTTTTTTAAAATTTAAAATGTTACACTTTTTATAGATCTGGAGTGTTTTATCTAAAATTATCTATAAAATTTTAAATTACTCACACTTAACTGATCTTTTATACATGTTGTTACTCTTAAGGCAGGCTGCTGTAGTTTGAAAGTGAATGGAGGCATGGTGCTTGAACACATCTTCACCCATCTTATATCAGAGAATATAACATAAATTCAGTCAAAAGTTCTCACCTTTGCTTAGATTTGCACAGGTATTTGCATTTCTTATTTCTCATCATCAAATTCCTGACATGTACCCTTAAGGGGGTGAACAGGATATGACAGTACTATATGAAAAATGAACATCATTACTAACTTCCTATCTACAATTTTCCTCCAAATTAATCTGTTACCTGTCAAGACGCCAACATTATCAGATCTTATATTTCTATCTTCTAAGGCACTTTTCACTGTATCAATCCAATATATCTTGGTCTTCCTCTGGATATTTTTTCCTGTCAACCTGGCAGAGAACACTTGTTTTGCTAATCTTTCCTCTCCCATTTTACTTAAGTAACCATACCACCTGAGATTAGCTCTGCTAACACATTCCTGTATTTCTCATTTCTTTAATTTATTATTATGTTGCATTTAAAAGAGAAGCTTGTTTCTGTTATGTGAATAATTTGTTTGTAAGTGCTAGGCAGCAAACCATTATTCACACAGGACTACATACGCTCATTACTTTTTTTGAGTGTGAAATATGGGACCAACATAAAAAGTGAGCTTCTCATTGCTATAACACATCTTGTAAAGTTAATCTGAATTAATGAATTTAATGGCTTAATAGAATGGCTTAATATAAAAACGATACTAAATGCAGCAGCAAATGAAAGCTTAGGAAAGACCAAAAAATTCAATTAAAGAAAAAACTGAAGATCTGGAATGATACAATCAAAGAAATAATCAAAAAGAAGCCTATCACAAATGGTTATGCAGTAAAAGATCATCATCATCAAATTCCTGCCATGTACCCTCAAGGGGTGTACAGGATATGATAGTACCACATGAAAAAAATTACATCATTATTAATTTCCTATCTACAATTTTCCTCTAAGTCAGTCTGTTACTTGTCAAGACTCCAACATTATCAGATCTTATATTTCTATCGTCTAAAGCACTTTGTACCGTATCAATCCACCTATATCTTGGTCTTCCTCTGGGTCGTTTTGCTGCCAACCTGGCAGAGAACACTTGTTTTGCTAATCTTTCCTCGCCCATTCTGTTTAAGTGACCAAACCACCTGAGATTAGCTCTGCTAACGCATTCCTGGATGCTGACAATGTCAAGTTCTTTCCTAATATCCTCGTTTTTAATATGATACTGCCATTGATGCCATCTGTTCATGCCTATAAACTTTCTCAGGACTCTCATATTTGTGGTCTCTAGTCTTTGGTCAAGTGTTTTACTTCTGACTCAGCTCTCAGATCTATAAGTTAAAACTGGTTTGAACACTGTCTTGTATACAGCTAATTTAGTGTTCCGACTAATTTCTCTCTTATTCCATATGAATTTATTCAATTGACTTCCCACCATACCAGCTCTTTGCTGATTCTGTTGTCTATTTCCATATTTAATTTACTGTCTTCAGTAAAAATCGTGCCTAAATAGCTGAAATGTATTTACTTGTTCCACAGGTTCTCCATTACAACACAGTTGACATTTTCAATGATTCTGCCTATTTTCATTGTCTGTCTTTTTATTGCTGACCTTCATACCATATCTATTACAACAGCTATTCAATTTAGTCAGAGAATTTGCAGACTTGTAGCGGATTTATTTAGAAGTATAACATCATCCGCATAAAGCAAAGAGCTGACATTAACATCTCCAATTTTGATATCATGTTTAATACCACTTTCCTTCATAATGTGATCCATATAGATAATGAATAACAGAGGGGATAATGTACATCCTTGTCTCACACCAGATTTAACATTAAACCATCTTCCTGTACTTCCTTCAATTCTAACTGCGGACTTACAACTCAAATAAAGACTAAGTATTGCTTGATATAATGCCCCATTGACACCATATAACTGCAGCATATTGAATAGCTTCTCTCTTGGCACCTTGTCATATGCCTTTTCCAGATCGACAAAACTTAAATACAGATCTTTGTTATATTCCCATGATTTCTCGACTATTTGTCGTAAAGTGAAGATCTGATCCTGATAGCCTCTATTTGGCCTGAATCCAGCTTGTTCTTCACCAAGCTTTTCTTCCACAATTCTTCTCAACCATTTCTCAAGTATACTTGCATATATCTTGCCAGGAACACTCAGTAGGGAAATACCTCTGTAATTCTCACATTCAGTTTTATTTCCCTTTTTATACATGGGTACTATGAGAGCTCTACTCCAATCATCGGGAATTCGTCCCTCTGTCCAGGCTTTCTGAACTATGCAGTGCAGCCACTGTAAGACTCTTATACCACCATACTTCAGCATTTCTGGTCGAATATCATCTACTCCTGCTGCCTTTCCACATTTCAAGCCTTTGATGGCTTTTTCTACTTCAAGTATGGATATGTATTCCTGACTGCATGCCTGGTCAGCGTTTTTTTTACCACTGTGCTGTCATCACTGCTTGTTTCATTTAGCAGTTTTTCAAAGTAATTACTCCATACTTCAAGGATATCTTTTTCTCCCGTTTTCATGTCACCTTTATCATCTCTAATTCCTTTTACAGCACTCTTTCCTCCATTCTTAAGCTTCTTCAACAACCTCCAGAATATTTTGCCACCTTCTTGATATTTATTTTCTATATTCTTGCCAAAGTTCTCCCATGACTTTTGTTTAGCTAGTTTTACACAGTGTTTAGCATTCTTGCATTTGTCTCTATATTCTCTAAGAGCACAAGCTGACTTATTTGACAGGAACTTTTGGTATGCTTTCTTCTTTTCCTTCACTGCCTCTTTAACTTCCTGTGTCCACCAGGGAGTTCTGATTTTTTTATCCTTACAGACAACCTCACCACATGCCTCTCTGGCAGAATCAATCAATGTTTTCTTCAGAGTTTGCCAGTGAATCTCCAAGGTTTGATTCCTGTTCTCAAACTCTACCATTTTTTCTTCAATAATCTTTGTGTATTTTAGTCTACAGCTCACATCTGAGAGCTGCTCAACTTTTATTCGCTTTAAAACTTTCTTACATGTTATTCTTTTCAATATGAAATTCAATTTTATCCTGCTCAAGACTAAATAGTGATCACTTCCAATTTCAAATCCTCTGTACACTCTGGTGTCCTGCACCAGGGAGAAAACATCACTGTCAACAATAACATAGTCAATGAGACTTTTCTTATTCCTAGCCTCTTCTCTCCATGTGAATTTGTGCACATTTTTATGTTGGAACATGGTGTTAGTAATAACCATTATTATTAGCTTTGCTCTTTTCTCCAAATTTTCCCAAAATATTTTTGTATGTCTCACAATCATTTCCTGCTCTGCTATTTAGATCCCCAACAAGCACCAACTTTTCATTTTTCATTGTGTCAGTTACTTTTTCTAAAGCCTTAAAAAATTCCTCCACTTCTTCCTTAGTAGAACCTTCTGTGGGACCATAGGCACAAATAAGTCTCATTATCCAGTTCCCCATTCTCATATTTGCCCAGATTACTCTACTTGAGACTGACTGCCATTCAAGAAGATTAGCCTCGTATTTTGTGTTGAATACTACGGCTACTCCTTCTTTTCCTTGACTGTCATTGCCTGAATATAACATTTTGTATTTATTGCTCAGAAAGATCTCACCAGTTTTGGTCTTTTTTGTTTCAGTCACCCCTATTATGCCGATCTGGTACTTATCTAATTCCTGAGCTAGCTCCATTTCTTTGCCATTCAGGCTTCTTACGTTGATAGTACCAATCTTTAACTCTGGTGATGTTGAGTTGGGGTTTATTTTCAGATTTGTTCCAGTAGCTGACTTTTCGCTGTTCGCCCTGGTTCCCTGGGAAAACAACGGGGGCCTTGTTTAACCGGGCGACGCCCCAGCCGGTATGAAATTTTGTCATGTTGTACCATCATTCTATATTTTGGTTTAACCAATAAGAATACAATTTGGTCAGCTAAATCCCAAATTGCCAGCCCATCCTCGTCTGTTCAGTATGCAAGTAGATACCCAACAGGGTGCACCACGAGAAGGTGAGGATTGGACATTAGGTCAGAAGCCCTGGTCGGTTCTCTGCATTCCTTTAAAGGCTATGTGGAGGTCTCCTCTCAGTTATATAGCTTTGACCCTTAAGCACCCCCTAGCTAAAAGAGAAGTCAGAAAAAGACATAGAGAATCATGGAATAAATTTGTTTCTAATTTAGAACATGATTTATATAAAATAAGATCCAATGTATATAAGATTTTGAAACACCTAAATGCAGATACCAAAGAAAACATAAAATTAAACACTGAATTGAAATTAAAAGAATTTCTAAATTACTATACAGAACTGTGGACAGACAAATATTTTAAAAGAGACAACTGGCAAACAATTAATGAAAATGAAAAGGAAATAACTGAAGAAGAATTAGAAATCAGCCTGAAAGAAACAAGAAACGGAAAATCACCTGGATAAGATAAGTTAGGTTCAGAACTATATAAATATGCAGGAACAAGATTCAAAGAAAGACTCTTATTATTTTTAAATAAAATTTACTCAACTGGTATCTCCCCAATAGAATGGAAAAAAGCAACTGTGATTACTATCTTTAAGAAAGGTAATAAAGATGACCCTAAAAACTATAGAGGTATCAGTATACTAAATTCCTGTTACAAAATATTTAGCAGAATCTTAAATAACAAACTAATGAAATATTCCGAAAACTTTATTCTAGAGGTACAGAATGGATTTAGAAAAGGACGATCATGTATAGACCCAGCTTTTTGCCTAAAATTAATAATAGATAAAAGAAGAGAATATAATTTAGAAACCCATATTGCATTTATTGACTTTGAAAAAGCATTTGACAAAGTTAAAAGAAACATATTATTTAACATATTAAAAGAAAAACAAATACCAAATAATATCCTAAAAGCTATCACAAGTATATATGAAAATAATCAAATACAAATAAGATTAAATCACGAGCTATCATATACAAGAGAGATAAACCAAGGGGTCCGACAGGGATGTCTCCTCTCAGCAACTCTTTTTAATATCTATTTAAATGAAATAATAATAAAATGGAGTAAAAATTTACATCAAGGAATTAAGCTTTCACTTACAGTTAACTTAAACACCCTCCTCTTTGCAGACAACCAAATAATAATTACAAATTCTGAAGATAACTTACAGAAAGATATTTTAAATCTAAATGAGATATCCAAAGATTATGGTATGATAATATCAACGGAAAAATCCAAAACTATGGCCTTTAAAGGACAAGATCCAGCAAGAACTAAAATAGTAATAGATAACAAGATCTTAGAACAGGTGAATTCATTTAACTACCTAAGATGTATGATCACATATGAAAATGAAAAAGATATAAACGTAAAAATTGCAAAATATTTAAAAATAACAGGTGTAATTAACTCTATATTTAAACCAAACCGAGTTCAAAAACAAACCAGGCTAAAAGTATGCAATACATTAGCCTTACCGGTCTTAATATGGAAGCGAAATCTGGACAATAAAACAAAAAGACAAACAAAGATTAACAACAGCAGAAATGAAGTTTATGAGAAAAACTGCAAAGTATACCCTATTTGATCACAAAAGAAACGAAGATATTATGAAAGAATTAAACCAAGAACCAGTAATACAAAAAATTAAAAAATATACACATAAATGGATGGAACACGTTCAAAGAATGAAAACAGAAAGATTACCAAAACAAGCCTTAAAGTACAAGCCATTAGGAAAAAGAAAACCAGGACGTCCTCTTAAACGATGACTTCTAAGGCCGAAACAGGCCATGCTAGGCTTAAATCCTTGATACGTATGATGATGATGAATTTAATGTATGATTTGGGAAGATTGTGATGGCTTGAAAAAGAATGAGAAATTCATGTAACAAATTGTTACTTGTGTTGAATAATGTATATTAATTTTCAATGAAGACTGAATATTTGATATTATATCCAGACTCCACATGATGAACCTTTCTGCTTCAGGTGTAGATATAAAGTCATTATCATCACCATCAGATGAAAGCATTTTATATATTCCCAGCCTGGCTGGCTAAGTGGGTACAGTACCTGCAGTTCAACCAACAGGCTGTAGGCTTGAATCCCACTGTGGTCATGAATGTATGTGAAAGACTTTAGGTGGTAGATGAATTATTTTCATTGTTGAGTATGAGATCACAATCCCACTTGATGGTCATATTGAGCTTAAAATGACTTTAAAATTTTCCAATCTCCTGAACAGTTTCCGGATTATGTTGGAAGTGAATGGGAGATGGTCGAGAGGTGATTGAAGAAAGCAGTATCAGACTGTATACCAAGAGTCAGGAGGAGGATAAATCAGTTAAATTAAATTGGAGTTATTATGCTCCTTCCAATTTATGTTCCCCTAGTTGAAGTCCCCCCCCCCATAATAACTGTCCTTCCTCCATGCATTGAGCTTATTTGTCAATGCATACTATCCCCATCATCCTTTATGTACTGTAGTCTATAGAAGCATCCAACTATATATTTTGTTCTGCTGGCCACTATCTTACACCAGATAATCTCATATGTGCTAATTTCACTGGCTTAAAGCTAACATCTATTCTTTTTTTCCAAGCATCAAACACCTGTTTTAACAATCTTTCTTCTCCCATTCTGTTTATGTAACCATATCACCCAAAGATTGGCTCTGCTCACAGATTTCTAAATGAACACAAAATCAAATTCCTTCCTAATACAATAATTCCTTAATTATCCACCTGTACTGGGAACTCATTTTGCTGATCTGATAACTGAAGGATCATTTAGCAGAAGGTAGTTACATGGTGCTGTATCAGAAGCTGTTGATATACTAACTCATTCAAGAGTAAGATAACGAAAAGTTGTTGAAGATCAGATAACTGAGAAATTACCATATCTTTATTTTAACATGACTGAAATTGATGCCATCTGTTCACTCCTCTAATATTTCTCAGAGCTCTCATATTTGTGGCATGTAGTCTTTTTCTGTTATATAGATTTCGAAAAAGCTTTTGACTTTGTAAAATGGGATAAGATGGCGGAAGTAATGGAAAAGATTGGTATAGATTGGAAAGACAGAGGGCTAATTATTTCACTATATATGGGACAAGCTGCCATGGCGAGAGACATATATGGTACAACAGAACCAGGTATCACTGGACAAGGAGTAAGACAAGGCTGTTCTCTGTCACCAATTTTATTTAACATGTATTCTGAAGCAATGTTAAAAGAAGCACTGGAGAATTCAGAAGAAGGAATAAAGATTGGAGGTAGACAGATATTTGCAATACAATACAATATGCAGATGACAAGGCATTATTATCAAATACTGAAACAGGACTACAACATCTGTTCAACAGATTACTAGAATCCTGTATCAATTATGGAATGAAAATTAACTTAAGAAAAACAAAGGTATTGAAAATAGCAAGGAAAGAGGCAAATATGGATATCAGAATAAATGGGGAAAAATTGAATCAAGTAAAGACATTTAAATATCTAGGAAGTGTGATTAGCAGTGATGGAAGATGTAAAAGTGACATAAAAGCAAGAATAGCGATGGGAAGAGATGCCTTTAATAGAAAATTGAATTTATTCAGAAGTAAAATGGATAGAAACCTAAAGAAATTACTAATAAAATGTTATGTGTAGAGTGTTGTCCTCTATACAGCTGAAACTTGGACATTGAAGAAAAGAAGAAATTTAAGATTTTGAAAAGCTTTGAGATGTGGATTTGGAGAAGGATGGAAAAAATCAAATGGTACATCAATTTAATTCTGTAAATAAATGAATTAACTGACAGAAAAAATGCTACTGTACTGTAATATAAAACCTAAAAAATAATACAGTACACAAGTTTATTTTAGTAAAAAATTTAGTTTGTATGTACCTGTATTGTTGAAGATTCTAATTTAATAAAAATGCATAGTTCAGTACATAACTCAATTTGCGTAAAAAATATCACTTTCTTGTACACAACATACAAAAAAAAAAAGTCACTGATTTTCTTTTGCTTCTTGGAAGCTAAACTTTTTTCGAATGCTTCTTCTCAGATCTGCATTAGCAATAAAATTTTGTGAAATGGCGTATCATTCTGCTTAGCCCATTCTAGTCAACTGCTTCTTCGTGTTTTACTTTTTTTTTTCTTCAAATTCTTTATCATCATCATCGTCTGCTAATTCATTCTGTAGTGTCATATTTATAATTTAAGCATCTGATTTGATTTTGAATTCACTTTTGGTTCAGCCTGTAATCCATTCTGTAACATCTGTTTGTGAAATTTCAACATTTGGATTTATATTTTTAACCAAATTATGCCGGTTTTGAATTTCCACTTTTTGTGTATCACCGTAGTTATCTTCGTAAATTCTAGAAGGCCACAGTTTTTTCCATGACGCTTGACAGTGGTGATTCATGCCGACAATACAGTATGTACTGTACAGTATAAAAAAGCAAACATGAACACACAATAAATCAAAATAGGCTTACAGTGCAACCATACAATCGACAGTATGAAAAAAATATATACTGTACTGTAATAATAATAAAATAAATAATAACAGTTAAAATAATAATTATTAAATAAAAATAACAGCGCACAAAATAATACGTAATAAATGAAACTTTTTTTTCTTTCAAACCGCAGTTCGGATTACTGGAGGGTTCGGACTAAAGAGGTTCGGATTAGCGAGATACTACTGTATACATATGAACACCATGAATATACATATACATTCCAACCAGTTGGTATGGGATGGCTTCCAATACTAGCTGAAGGTTGCCTAGAGTCCTGAAGTATGCTGGATACTAAAACATTAAGTAGGTCAAATGTGTGCCATCCAGATTCTTGGAGTTTTCATGCCACCGTTATTGTTGATATTTGAGTAGTTTATCAGAATTTCGCAGGCTTCCTTAAATTTTCTTTCATACCAGGTTTTTGTATGGTGTAAAGAGTGGGTACTTTTCCAGTCGATTTGGTGTAAGGTGTTGAGGGCATGATCTGAGAGGCCTGCTTCACCAAAATGGTTATATTTAATGTGTCTTATATGTTCTTTCTTATGTATAGGGATTGTATGTCCAGTTTTACCAATGTATGGTAAGTCAGGTGCAGTGGATGCAATAGACTCCAGGATATGCTAATGGGAGGAGAGGATCCTTCGAGGAGTCGAATATGTTTTTAAGTTTTGTAGGTGGTTTAAAGGTGGCATTGAGATTATACTGGTGTAGGATTCTGTTGATTTTTTCTAATAACCCTTTAATGTATGGGATGGCTATAGTTTTACTGTAATCTAGATTCTTTTTTGATGATGTTTTATGAAGTACTTTATTAATAGTATTTTTGTTATAGCCATTATTTATAAATGTGTCGCTGATGATTTTTAGTTCCTATTTCAGAGCTTGCTGGTTAGAGCAAATTGTTATAGCTCTGTTTTTAAGGGTGTTAATGACTCCATATTTTTGTGATGGGTGGTGGTATGAATTAGCATATATGTATTGGCCAGTGTGTGTCAGTTTGCAGTAGACAGTGAAAGATAGACTGCCTGAAGGAAGGCGTGTGACCAGTGTGTCCAGGAACAGGAGCGAGTTCTGATTTTCAATTTTGATAGTAAATTGTATGCGTTCATGTTGTTTGTTCAGGTGGCTAAGGAACGTGTTTAGTGTTTGTCGCCCATGTGGCCAGATAAACACATCGTCAAAGTATCTAAGCCACACTATAGGTTTTAGAGTAAAGGAATCAAGAGCACTTTGCTCAAAAGTTTGCTCGAAATGTTGAATGTCGATTTTGGTTTATTATTAAACTAAAGTTTTACTCAAACACGGTAGTTGTCTCCATAATTTTCCAAGATGTATTCGGATCACTGTGTAAGCCTAAAAGAAAGGGTTCTCATCATCATCATCATCCATGGAAGTGATACAAGCATTGCAATCGTTATGGTAAGTTAAAGATATGTCTATTATTAAAAATAAAGGTAAGGTAAAGATATCACAAAAATATGGAGTCATTAACACCCTTAAAAACAGAGCGACACATTTATAAATAATGGCTATAACAAAAATACTATTAATAAAGTACTTCATAAAACATCATCAAAAAAGAATCTAGATTACAGTAAAACTACAGCCATCCCATACATTAAAGGGCTATTAGAAAAAATCAACAGAATCCTACACCAGTATAATCTCAATGCCACCTTTAAACCACCTACAAAACTTAAAAACATATTCGACTCCTCCAAGGATCCTCTCCTCCCATTAGCACATCCTGGAGTCTATTGCATCCACTGCACCTGACTTACCATACATTGGTAAAACTGGACATACAATCCCTATACATAAGAAAGAACATATAAGACACATTAAATATAACCATTTTGGTGAAGCAGGCCTCTCATATCATGCCCTCAACACCTTACACCAAATCGACTGGAAAAGTACCCGCTCTTTACACCATACAAAAACCTGGTATGAAAGAAAATTTAAGGAAGCCTGCGAAATTCTGATAAACCACCCAAATATCAACAATAAAGATGGTATGAAAATTCCAAGGATCTGGATGGCACACATTTGACCTACTTAATATTTTAGTATCCAGCATACTTCAGGACTCTAGGCAACCTTCAGCTAGTATTGGAAGCCATCCCATACCAACTGGTTGGAATGTATATGTATAATCATTTGTTTATACGTTTATGTTTATATGTATAATCATACATATATAGACTTGTTGTTGCTCCCAATGTAATTTTACAATCAATAGATAATATTAATAATAGGACTCTAGCATTGATGTAGTAAGTTTTTTTTGTTTGTTTTTTCCGCCAGAGGTCAGGCCAATAATTGTTGTAACAGTTGGTCAGTAACTTTAACAAACAATGTAGATTGTAGTGCAGCTTGTTTCTCTGTATATATGCTCCAGAAGATGGCCTTGATATAAAGATCGAAATGTCGAATGTGGATTTTGGTTTATATTAAACTAAAGTTTTACTCAAACACGGTAGTTGTCTCCATAATTTTCCAAAATGGTATCATCAGAGATGCCATCGAAGGAAAAATAGATGGAAAAAGACCCAGAGGAAGAGTAAGGAAAACAATGCTAGATAACATGCTGAATGGAGACAGGTACACAACCTTGAAAGAGAAGGGCTCAGAACAGAAGAGAGTGGAAGAAAAGTTTTTGCTACTAAGAGAAGAACCTGCTCAATTGTAGAATACTTAAGAAGTCTTTTTCAAGTACAGTATTCTATTTCCAAACCCAGCTCTCAGATGCATAAGTTAAAATTGGTTTGAACTTATTGTATATAGCTGCATCAGTGTTTTCACCAATTTCTCTTTTATTCCATATAATCCAATCAGCTGACTCTCTACCATACAAGTTTTGTTTACTCTGTTGTCTATTTCCATATTTAAAATTTCCAAATTTGGTGTGAAAAATTCTACCTAAACAGCTGAAATGTTTTACTTGTTCTGATTTTTCATACCTAATTTATAGTAATTATTTAATTTAGTTAAGGAATTCTGCAAACTTACTGGGTTTATTGAAAGGCAGACTGATGCATAGGTTATGCAGGATGAATGATGTGGAATTTGTGGATGTGTGGAATGAGAATTTATATTATACTTACAATGAAAAAACTTGTACAGGAAGGAGGTTTGCAGCTGAATGAATTTGATGTTCAGAGTCCAGAAAAATTTTGTTGAATGAAGTGAAAATGGATGTGCAAAACTAGGGAAATTAGAGCTTTTCGTGGGGGGAGGGGGGGGGCTGTTCAGTTGGTACACAGGCAAAGTAACATGTAAAGTGTAAGAATGTGCATAAAATGCCTAAGTTAGTACTGCAGAAAACAAACCAGAATGGAAGAGTTAGTATACAGCATCAGGACAGTGGTGAGCCTAATAGACCTTTGCACTTATGTATGCTAATGCCAAAACCATTCAGAACAAGGGGGAGGAGTTTTTGGCATTGGTTAGTTTATCCTGGCCAAAGGTTACTGGCATTAGTGAGACATGACTAAAAGAAGATGATATAGTTGGGGGAACGGAGGGGGGGGAAACAGAATGTGCAGGGTATCGTGTACTCAGGGAGGATAGAGAGAAAAGAATGAGGGATAGGAGTATTATTCATGACAGTCAATGAACTGCAACCAAAGAGAGTAAAAATTCAACTGCAGGCCAGTAAAATTAGCACATATGAGGCTATATGGTGTGAAATAGTGGCCAGCAGAACAAAATATATAGTTCAATGCTTCTTTAGACTAAGGCACTGTTTTTCAAACTTCAGATATCCACGTACCCCTTCTTAAATTTTCATTACTACCAAGTACCCCCTAATTAATTAATTAAAAAATAAATTAATTAAAAATGAATAAAATAATTAAAAATATAAATTAAAAATTAAATATCTATTTTATTTGAATTTATATGTTCATGTAAACAAAAAATATGATTTATTTTTAATAGAACAAAAATTTATTATTATTATTATTATTATTATTTGATTTGACCTCCAGGGAGTCCAAGGACTCATCGAGAGAGGGCATCTGCTCTACAACTCCGTCTCCACAATTCAATTACCAACTGACCGCAACTACACCAATGCCATCTACTGCCAACCACCACTGGTATTTCTACAGACAATCACAAACATTCATGCCCACGGCAGGATTCGAACCCGCGGCCTTTTGGCTGGAGAGTGGATACACTATCCACTTGGCCAACCAGGCTGGCATTTGGTAGGTTCCTCTTCATTTCTTGTCCATGAAAATCCACATTTCAAGTAATTCATATCATACTTATGAAGAGTTTTCATCATCTTCCTAGTTGGTTCTCTAGAGATGTCAGACGACACACTCTTATCAATTTCATTTGATCTAGATGCAATATTAACGTTTTCTTGTTGCTTACAGCTACTTGTATTTGCTATATTGCTCTCTTTTGGGGGTTTTATAAATCCAATCTTTAACCAACGATCCATACGTAAGAATTTGAAAGCTAAAAAAAAATACTGCATTTACTCGAATATGACTAACTTTTTTCCCGAAATTAAAGCTAAAAAATCGTGTTGCAAGATATGTGCAGGGATTTTCGGAAACTAAAGTTTTCAGAAAAAAACTGAAAATGGTGCGACTTACCAAGAAGCTCGCTATCACTACTTTTGGCATCGAAAACAGTTTCTTTGTGTGCATCGTCAAAGTCATCTACCTAAATAGCATCATCATCTTTCCCATTATTTCAAGCAAAAATTACCAGAAATTTACAAGACTTTAGATACATAGTGCAGCGAAGAACTGCACATGATTGGTGCAGTATTAACAAAAGATTGCACGAACCAAAGACAAATTAGCATTTCAACAGTTGGGTTGAAATGCTAATTCCCTTCAACTGAATTCCATAATATCCGAAACACATTCACTATATATTTCTTAGTTTTAACACGTTAATGACCGGGTGGTGTCAAGCAAAACCATATGTTCCACCGGCAACATATGGTTTTGCTTGGTCTACACAGCAGTTTCTGTTGGAGGGTGAGGGATGCGATTCATTAGTTAGTGCTGTTTTTATCCTGGTTGTCTCTAATTGCAGTGTTTGTTGAAAAATATAATGACTCCTTTAATTATGCATAGCCAAAAATTTCCACGTACCCCCCCTAACGACCTTTCGCATACCCCTGGGGGTATGCTTACCACACTTTGAGAAATACTGGACTAAAGGATGTAAAGGATGATGGGGATAGTATGCATCGACAAATAAGCTTAAATAAGTGGAGGGAGGACAATTATTATGGAGGGGACTTCAACTAGGGGAATATAGATTGGAAGGAGGAGAGGACACGTGGGAGGAAGGAAATGGAATTTATACAGTTACTAAAGAATAATTACCTGAGGCAGCATGTGATGGAATGTACTACGAGTTTGATATGTGGTCTTGACCTGGGAGGTGGCTAAATGTGTGGAATTTTCAGTTAAGAGACAGAGTATATGTGGAATTACAAGGCTGGTAAGTACAACAAGCTTAGGAGACTGCTTGGATCGGTGCCATGCCATGTGAAACTACAAGAGCAATTGAGGATAACTATCCTCAATTGTATCTGCCTTATCAAACCTCACAAATCTGGCCTTGCACAACATGGAATTGAAAATGCTAACTACAGGATCCAATGGAAAATGCCATACTACATAGATCTGCATATAGACATGAATGGTTATAAGAAAGTGCTGAAGCCTTACTTCATAGACCTAATCTTAATCATAATGACTGTCTCACTATTCCAAAAGTGTGGGAAATTGTTATCCTCAATTGTATTAAATAATTTATCTGCTATGTTTTAATTTAATTTCAGCCCAATAGTTTTTAATCCATGAACACATGACTGTATACATAGAGGATTCCAATTTAAGCGTGAGCACTACTGTTTTTTTGCATTCGATTCCTATTGTTTTCATTAATTGTACTGATGATGTCTGATGATACGTAAGATGAAATATTTACATAATAAAAAAGTTATTTACTGTGATATACGTGCTATTCTATAGTCATCATTAAGCTGGAGCTACAAAAAAAAAATAAAAATTGTGGAGGAAATTCAAGGAATTGCAGACACATGAGCAGTACCCAGCACAGGTCAGAAGGATAAAACCAGAGTATGAAAGGAAATCAGCAATAAAGGCCAAAAATAACCACAAAGAGTTCTTTCAGTATATTGCAAGTAAAAGGAAGAATGTTTATGGCAACATGATTTTAATGAATTCTAGAAAACAGAGGTAAATGAATTGGAGCTAAAAAGCATAATACAAAACCTTGATGTGAATACAGCTATGGAATTAGATGGTGTACACCAGCTCGAGTTTTACGAGAAGAAGCTAGGGAGTTGTCAGTACCTTTGACCACATTGTTTAATGTAAGTCTAGGCTCTGGGAGCAGAAAGTAACAAGTAGTACTAAGGGGGCGGACAGAGTGGAATATAGTTCTATTGCATAAAGGGGACTCCAAGGCTAATGTAGCATACTGACTAATCAGCATATCAGGAATAGCAGTCAAGTTATTCGAGGTTGGTCAAAAGCAAAATACAGGAATGGATAGATAGCAATGGAATACTATACGGGGACAACATGGTTTTGTGAAGGGTAGATCGTGACTCAGTAACTTGCTCATGTTTTATAATACATTGACAGCTCAGTTGGATGTAATGGATTTACAGTGATACTGCTGGATTTAGCAAAAGCCGTTGACAGGATACTGTATGGAAACCAGTAAATTGCAGCATATAGCAATACATCTTATCTAGTAGTGAATAAGATGGAGAGATATCAGAGAGTAGTTTATTCATGAGTAGAGTCCGTAGAAGACCTGTGATTAGTAGCATTCCACAAGGCTCTGTTGTTGGGTCACTACCATTTAATTTGTACACTAATGATATAGGAAAGTATTTAAGAGGAACTATTCAGTTGTTTAGCGATGATATAAAATTGGGTAGAGTAATAGCTTATACAGATGATGTTTGAATTTTGCAGGATAATTTGGATAGACTTGGCAGTCTGGGTAAAAGAGAATGGATGTCAGTTTAATGTCATAAAGTGTAAGGTTATGCATTTTGAGGCGAAAAGATTACCAGCTCTGTACCACACTGATTGAACTGCACTGCAGGAAATTCATGAAGCCAGGAATTTGGGGGTGTTAGTGGATAGGAGTGAAAGTTTAGAGGGCATATTACAAAAGTGGCTAAAGACGCTCATCAGATTACTAAAGTATACCCTGACGAGCAGAAATAAGCAGGTTATTATGCCTCTATGCAGAGTTTGGTAAGACCCATTTTGACTACTGCATGTAGATCTGGTCACCTGGGTTTCTAGGGAAATGAGCAGGATGTGGAGAGGATCCAGATGCAAGTAACCAAGATGGTAGCAGGTGTATGGAATGAACTATATGATGACAGGTTGAAGATGGAGAAAGATATCAGAGAGTAGTTTATTCAAGAGTTTACATATTTTTGTAATATGTTCACACCAAGATTAATATACATATATAAAAATTTTTGGGGTGCTTAAGGGTCAAAGCTGTATAACTGAGAGGAGACCTCCATATAGCCTTTAAAGGAATGCAGAGAACCGACCAGCCCTTCTGACCTAACGTCCAATCTTCACCTTCTCGTGGTGTACCCTGTTGGGTATCTACTTGGATACTGAACGAACGAGGCTGGGCTGGCAATTTGGGATTTAGCCGACCAAATTGTATTCTTATTGGTTAAACCAAAATAAAAAACGATGGTACGACATGACAAAATTTCACCGGCTGGGGCGTCGCCCGGTTAAACAAGGCCCCCGTTGTTTTCGCCAGGGAACCAGGGCAAACAGCGAAAAGTCAGCTACTGGAACAAATCTGACAATCCACCCCAACTCAACATCACCAGAGTTAAAGATCAGTACTATCAACATAAGAAGCCTGAATGGCAAAGAAATGGAGCTAGCTGAGGAATTAGATAAGAACCAGATTGACATAATAGGGATGACTGAAACAAAAAAGACAAAAACTGGTGAGATCTTCTGAGCAATAAATACATAATGTTATATTCAGGCAATGACAATCAAGGAAAAAAAGGAGTAGCCACTGTATTCAAAACAAAATAACACAGGAAAAAGGAAAAGTTGGACCTTGTCGGGGATCTAAATAGCAGAGTAGGAAATGATTGTCAGACATACAAAAATATTTTGGGAAAATTTGGAGAAAAGAGCAAAGCTAATAATAATGGCAAACATCACTTGGATTTCTGCTCAGGACATGGACTGGTTATTACTAACACCATGTTCCAACATAAAAATGTGCACAAATTCACATGGAGAGAAGAGGCTAGGAATAAGAAAAGTCTCATTGACTATGTTATTGTTGATAGTGATGTTTTTCTCCACACCAGAGTGTACAGAGGATTTGAATTTGGAAGTGATCACTGTTTAGTCTTGAGCAGGATAAAATTGAATTTCATATTGAAAAGAATAACATGTAAGAAAGTTTTAAAGCGAATAAAAGTTGAGCAGCTTTCAGATGAGAACTGTAGACTAAAATACACAAAGATTATTGAAGAAAAAATGAAAGAGTTTAAGAACAGGAACTAAACCTTGGAGATTCAGTGGCAAGCCTTGAAGAAAACCCTGATTGATTCAGCATGTGATGAGTATGTCTGCAAGGATAGAAAAATCAGAACTCCCTGGTGGACACAGGAAGTTAAAGAGGCAGTGTAGAAAAAGAAGAAAGCATATCAAAAGTTCTTGGCAAATAAGTCAGCTTTTGCTCTTAGAGAATACAGAGACAAATGTAAGAAAGCGAAACACTGTGTAAAACTAGCTAAACAAAAGTCATGGGAGGACTTTGGCAAGAATATAGAAAATAAATATCAAGAAGGTGGCAAAATATTCTGGAGGTTGTTGAAGTAGCTTAAGAATGGAGGAAAGAGTGCTGTAAAAAGAATTAGAGATGACAAAGGTGACATGAAAACGGGAGAAAAAGATATCCTTGAAGTATGGAATAATTACTTTGAAAATTTGCTAAATGAAACAAGCAGTGATGACAGCACAGTGATAAAAAACACTGACCAGGCATGCAGTCAGGAATACATATCTATACTTGAAGTAGAAAAAGCCATGAAAGGCTTGAAATGTGGAAAGGCAGCAGGAGTAGATGATATTCGACCAGAAATGCTGAATTATGGTGGTATAAAAGTCTTAAAAGTGGCTGCACTGCATAGTTCAGAAAGCCTGGACAGAGGGACGAATTCCCGATGATTGCAGTAGAGCTCTAATAGTACCCATATATAAAAAGGGAAATAAAACTGAATGTGAGAATTACAGAGGTATTTCCCTACTGAGTGTTCCAGGCAAGATCTATGCAAGTATACTTGAGAAACGGTTGAAAAGAATTGTGGAAGAAAAGCTTGGTGAAGAACAACCTGGATTCAGGACAAATAGAGGCTGTCAAGATCAGATCTTCACTTTACAACAAATAGTTGAGAAAGCATGCGAATAAAACAAAGATCTGTATTTAAGTTTTGTCGATCTGGAAAAGGCATATGACAAGGTTCCAAGAGAGAAGCTATTCAGTACGTTACAGTTATATGGTGTCAATGTGGTATTATATCAAGCAATACTTAGTCTGTATTTGAGTTGTAAGTCTGCAGTTAGAATTGATGGAAGTACAGGAAGATGGTTTAATGTTAAATCTGGTGTGAGACAAGGATGTACATTATCCCCTCTGTTATTCATTATCTATATGGATCACATTATGAAGGAAAGTGGTATTAAACATGATATCAGAATTGGAGATGTTAATGTCAGCTCTTTGCTTTATGCGGATGATGTTATACTTCTAAATAAATCCGCTACAAGTTTGCAAGATTCCCTGACTAAATTGAATAACTGTTGTAATAGATATGGTATGAAGGTCAGCATTAAAAAGACAAAGACAATGAAAATAGGTAGAATTGTTGAAAATGTCAACTGTGTTGTGAACGGGGAACCTGTGGAACAAGTAAAACATTTCAGCTACTTAGGCACAATTTTTACTGAAGATGGTAAATTAAATATGGAAATAGACAACAGAATCAGCAAAGCTGGTATTTGTAGGAAGTCAATTGAATAAATTCATATGGAATAAGAGAGAAATTAGTCAAAACACTTAATTAGCTGTATACAAGACAGTGTTCAAACCAGTTTTAACTTATGGATCTGAGAGCTGGGTCAGAAGTAAAACACTTGACCAAAGACTAGAGACCGCAGATATGAGAGTCCTGAGAAAGATTAGAGGCGTGAACAGATGGTATCAATAGTAATATCATATTAAAAACGAGGATATTAGGAAAGAACTTGACATTGTCAGCATCCAGGAATGCGTTAACAGAGCTAATCTCAGGTGGTATGGCACTTAAACAGAATGGGCGAGGAAAGATTAGCAAAACAAGTGTTCTCTGCCAGGTTGGCAGGAAAACGACCCAGAGGAAGACCAAGATATGGGTGGATTGATACGGTACAAAGTGCCTCAGACGATAGAAACATAAGGTCTTATAATGTTGGAGTCTTGACAAATAACAGACTGATTTGGAGGAAAATTGTAGATAGGAAGTTAGTAATGATGTAAATTTTTCACCCCTTGAGGGTACATGCCAGGAATTTGATGATGATGATATAAAAATTTTTAGAACAGGCTTGGAAGTGGAAGAACTAGGGGCCATCCTTGAAAACTGAGAAAGATTGTGGTTAGCAGGGGTGTCGGGACTAGATTTTTTGATCGGAGAGTGATGAATGAGTAGAATAGGTTCCCAGAGTCTGTTGTGGGTGCCCTGATTGTGAATGAGTCCAAATGGTGGAACTGTGTAAATGTTGGATAGTGCTTGGGATGATGTTTAGGACCTTCTTCAATGAGTCTAAGGAACTCCATGGAATAGAAAATAATAATAATAATAACAATAACAACATCACTTGCATAAAGAGTCGAGATTAATATCTCCAATTTTGATATCAGGCTTAATGTCACTTTCCTTCATAATGCAATCCATTGTGAAGATGAATAACAGTGGAGGTAGTGTAGAGCCTTTTCTTACAAAAGAAAAGATAGATTTTACATCTATCCTCTTGTAGATACTTTAATTTTTGTAATATGTTCACACCTTCTATGATTGGGAGTTACTGTAAGATTCCTACTGTTAGTTGGGTTTAGCAATCACTTCGAAAATTTCATAAAAAAGAAAAGTCATGATGCTTATAAAAGTTTTTATTGAAACAGTAGACAAGAAACAATAATTCTTTATTTCATTTTAGTGAGAGATCTGCGGTAGTTTGGCTTCATTTACCAAAGTACCTATATCAATTTCGATGCTTGTAGTTGCCAATCGCAGTAAATTTGTGAGAGAATTATCTGTCAATGAACATCTGTACTTTGATTTAATGAATTTCAAAGTTGAAAAAGTGCTTTCGAAAAGATATGTGCTCCAGAGCTTTGAGCACATCTTGAGGCCAAAGTTTGTCAATTTCGAGTACCTCTCTATTTGTAGTAATAATTTAAAAAAAAAACTTCTCTTTTTTCACTTCTGTTAGTATAAAAAAAAAGTGTAATAACGCTTCTTTGACACATCTAATATTTGAAAAATATGTGGGTATATAGTGATGTAAAAACACCAAATAAAATTACCAACATTGAGATTATCGATTAGTGATAGAATTAAAATATCTAATACACATTCGATTCAAATTGTTATTTTATTTTTTCGCTCATGAAAATCAAAACCTCCAGGCGAGATGCACAAAATCGCACCGCAGGCCGCATGCGAGCCATGTTTTGGACAGACCTGCTCTAGTTCATCCCACAGCTGTTCAGCAGAGTCGAGATCAGAGCTTATATGTGGTGATGTTCATGTCTACAAACTATGCAGTTACAGAAGCAGTGTTATGACATGGTGCATTGTTTTGCTGAAAGAGACAATGGTCAGTTCAATAGAAATGCCACAAAGTAGGAAGCACTGCATTGTCCAGAATTTAGATACCTCTTGGAGTTCAAGGTTCGTGACACCACAAACAGAGATGAAAGGCAAACCAGGAAAAAGAGGACCATACCATCACACTGCCATATCCGAATTTCATAGTTGGGGTTATGAACTCTGGTAAGAAACATTCACTGGGCATCCACCATACCCACACCCATCTGCCCAGTAGAGGGTGTAAAATGATTCGTCACTCCATAATACAGCTTTCCAAGCTTCTGCATCTCACTGTACATACCATACTCTTTGCACCACTGATGACAACATTGCAAGTTGGTTCGGATAATTTGGGGCTTGCATATTGCAGTCCTACCATGGAAACCCATGTTCATAAGCCTCTGCTTTGAATGTTTTTGTGCAGATTTGTGTTCTGGTTGATACTTGGAACTCTGCATTCACTGCAGATGAATGGCAGTTTTTACTTATTATACTTTGTAGCACCCTACAGTCATGTTCAATGAGTGTACTGGGTCATCTAATGTGGGTAGCACTTGCAGTTGACTTCCTGCACTTCCATCTTGGTATGGTATCACTGACTGTTAATCTGAGATGGCGAATAATTTGTCAACAATTTGCTAAACAGATAGGTCTGCAACACTGATCCTATCACAATACCTCTTTCAAACTCCGTCTCCATTCTCGCAACCATTTTGTCCAGACACAGTTGCATGACTTGGAAGCATTATATTCTTCCAATTCATACCGACTACAAAATTGTTACACGGGATGATGCATGGTGTATCCATTGACTCCTTTCCAAATAGTGTACAAATGAGTGGCACTGTCAGTGGTATGTGCAAATGAGTCACAGCATAAAAGCAGCCATTTTGGAGTGTTTTTCCATTTCATGTCTAGAGTGAGAACAAGACATCATAAACAGCATTCCAGAGAGACAGTGAAGAAAGGTCATGGGCTACAAACCACAGTAGGTGACTGATATCACTGATTATCTGCTCACCAAAAATGGGAGGGCGACCCTGAATCAGACTCTGACTTTGCATCACCTCCAGGAACACTGGTAACTGTTTCAACTATGCACAGAAGTCTTCACAAAAGCGGTCTGTATGCTAAGTGACTAGTAGATTGTGTGCCCCTATCCCCTATGCCAGTGGTTCTTAACCTTTTAGTAGTCGTAGCCCCCTAAGTATCCTAAAATGCTTTCACGGTCCCCTAGTTTGTAATAACATAATAATAATAATTAATTTTTTTAATAGTGGTTTTACTTTCTGATTATAATGACAAAAAAAAATCAGAAAACAGAAATCAACTTTACTTAAATATTATGTAAAAACTTTAATACATTTATATTTAGGAAATCAAACAATGTTTCTTGTTTGCTCATTTCATAAGTAGGTAAATTTTAAGAAATAACAAATCAGTGTTACAGCACTGAAAGTTTCGAAAAGTAATTGCACTCCAGTAGCACTTAATAACGTTTCGGTCTGTATGCTAGTATGCATTTGTGCTAGTATTGCCAACTTTATTACAGCAGTTATTCATTTAAAACTTCAGAAAATTACTTCTATCACACGTCCAGTAGGCTGTCACGACTTGCAGTGTTGCCAGCAGCGAAAAGTCGAATTGTGGTGCACCACAAAAGAAACTACTGCATTAAACTGCATAATTCAGATTACTAATACAAAATGATACACATTTGAAACAAAGTAAAATAAGGAGCAAAAAATAATTATTTTAAGAGATTTCATAATTTCATAATTATTTTAAGAGATTTAAAAACTAGAAACATTCTATAAATTTTCCGTGGCCCACTAGGAGGCCGCAGCCTACCAGTTAAGAATCACTGTCCTATGCCACAGGCGAGAACATCTGATTTGGGCCAGGCTCTACATCAACTGGCCCAAGACCAGTTGTAGCCAACATCTGTAAACAGTACTGTTTACAGACAAGTACTGAATTTGCTTTACAAAGTGATACCAGACATGCTCTGATCTGGAGGGACCCAGAGACATGTTATCATCCCTGGGTCCCTCAGGGAAGCATCAAATGTATGTGCATCTTATTAGAACCATGAATGCTGCAACTTATAGAGACAAGGTCCTGGACCCCTATGCTTGTCCATAAGCGATAGAGAAGACATTTATGTGTCTGTAAGTTGAATGTTTGTGAGAAATGACCACATTCCTTATTGAGGAACATTGGCAATCTCATTTTGACCTCTTTAAATTTAATTAATTAATGAATTAATGCAAAAATAATTATATATCAGCCATCTACTAACAGTTATTACGTCTTAATGAAGGAACCAAAAATGACATTGTGTTTGATTAATTAATCTAGTTAATTAGAATTTTTGAATTATTCATTTTTACCATCTTTGTATTAAGATAATTTATTTCAGAAACATATTTTCCAGTATATCTTATTAAAAAATTAAATTCAACTCACAAACATTCAACTTACAAACATTATTATTGTTATTGCTTTTATGCCTATGCTAACTAGAGCCAAATTACCAGATATCATGTACAAAGTTTTTTCACTTGGTTACAAAGTAAATTATACTTAATAAGAAATTATATTCTTGTTTAATTCTTTATCCAAGTGTAAGCAAAGAAAGTTTGTGCATTAACTATCTTCATGACTAACTATCTTCACATCAACTGCCTTTGTATTCCATAATATAAACCACACTTTCTTTTGGATGTGTGTATATTGCTATGCATCGTGAGAAGGGTTGCTACTCGGACCAGTTTCAGCATTTACTGAGGGTATCTTCCTGGAGGAATTCTCAGATTAGGGAAAGTGCCCATGAGTTCAATGCCCGTTCATGTCTGATGCTTGTTTCATCATTCTTTGCCATTTCTCTCTGTTCATTTCCAGATAATTCAAATCCTGTAAACTCTTTCTGCATCACTCCTTCATCAGCTGTACCAAACATCAAGGTTTGATCTTTCTTCTGTTTTTCATTGTGCAGATGTGTTCAAAAAAAAAAAAAAAAAAAAAAACTTTAGTTTCCTTCAAATTATTTTCTGCACTAAATTCTCATTGCAGTCTTACTTTATTTTACATATGTAAGTGGTAATAAATGTAAAGATGGTGATACACCATTTTACTACTTGTTTATGAAAAATATATAATTTCTGCATTGATTTAACCTCAGTATCTTCCTGGATGGTAGTTGCCACTGATGATATCTCAAAAGAAGTTGAAACCAGTCTAAATAATAATCTTTCCATAATGCATGGCAATATACATGTCCAAAAAGAAGTATGCTGGGCATTATGGGATACTGAGGCAACCGATGTGAAGTCAACAGCTTCTATATACAAATACAGTTGATTCTCATCACAGAGTATTTGTGGGGGCCATGAAAATAGTTTGTTATAATGAATTTTCTTTAGAATAGAATTGTGCATTGCAGAACTTCATTCAGGACAATTTATTAGTTTGTTATACTGAGCGAGTTTGTTATAATGTGATTTTGCTATAATGAGAGGCAAATACATATAAAGACTGTTTGTACCCTCTATATATTATATGCACAAACTTTGTTTATGCTTGAGCAAAAGGATTAAAACAAGAATATACTATTAAAATTTACTGTAATATTGAAAGTTTACCTAACCTGACATACAGTAATAAAAATATGTAATTCTTAATAAAACTATAATTGACAGAAAAATACTATAAAGTTAATCAAAATACATAACTATTAATTAATTAAAATCATACACAAATTTCAATTTTCTGCATACCTGATAACCATATTCTACAAATATTGTATTTAGAGGCCAATGATGAAAAAATGGAGTTGTGAGGTGCAAGCTTTGTGAAGAAGAGCAAAATAAAGTCACATGATGAGAAGGAAGTAGCAACTTCCAGATCTTTTGAATACCGATTTCTTTATTCTCTAACAAAATTTTACTCAAGTTAGGTCCTATATGAAGTAGCCTAAAAATTAAACAGAGCTCACTTATAATAAATTTAAAGAATCTTATATTAGAAATGAAAAAAGCTCAGAATGTCATTAATTATTAATGAAAGTATTACTTTATTACAAAGAATTGTTTTTTCTTTGATCATATAAAGCTCTGATCAAAAAGTTTAGAACTAACTTCTCTATTATCCATTTTTCACATTATTTTAAGTAATACTTTTCAACTGAAATGTAATAACTGCAGTATTTTATGAAAGCTCTGGAGTAACAAATAATTAGTGCATTAATGTTGAAGAGGAAAAGATAACTTAAAACATCAGTGGAAATAAAGGAATTATATTCATGAACAAGTTGGAGAAAAGAGTCAAATTAATTGAAACCAAATAATCACCATTACAATAATTTCAGCATTTCTGCCAATGCTTTTGATATTTTTTTGCATGCATGTTTATGTATATCTGAAAATATCCTGATAATTATGACTATAATTTAACCTGTATTATATGTTATTTCAGTTTTATATCTGTATCTTACAATATCATCACTGAATCTGTTGCAATTTTTTTAACGAATAAAATATGTATGGACAGTAGAGCTTTATATGATTTTAAAAAAAAGAGGGAATACAATCAGAAGCAATAGCTTAGTAGTTCATTAAACTTTTAGTATAGAGAATGCATTATATATTTAGTTTAATCCTTTATCCATGTGTAAGCAAACAAAGTTTGCACCTGAAGTATCTTCAGGACTGGGGCAACTCGTGGTATAGGTGGTATTTATTTCTCATCACTTGCCTTAGTATTGCCTCCATTACTTCTACCTGGTATCACCACCACTGGGTCTGGTTTCCACTGATGAGACCTCAATAAAGGTCGAAATTGGTCTGGGTAGTGGCCCTAAGGGAAGGGCCACTACCCAGACCACTACTACTACTTCTTCAAGGAGATGTGCTTTGCATTATGGGAGATACTAAGGCAAGTGATGAGAACTTATACCACCTTTACCACGAGTTGCCCCAGTCCTGAAGATACTTCAGGCGCAAACTTTGTTTGCTTACACTTGGATAAAGGATTAATCACCTTACCAGCCATTATGGATCAAATACGTATCTATCATATTTCAATGTAATATTAATGGTTTTACAATTTTAATATGCACTTCACATCCATGATAACCTTGACGTCTACAGATGTCTTGGCCGGTAGCATGGTTAAACTAAATATATAATTTATAGTCTAACCAAGTGAAAAAACTTCCAGCGTAGAGAATGCATATTTATTAACTAGAACTAGTTTTCTTAAAACAATAAATCTGACTAACTAGTTTCATAAGTCATCAGACTAACATCATCAAGGGCAATGGTCTTGTATTGAACTGACACCTATTTAGAAGTATCAGAAAAAGAAAAAAAAATTAAACTTTTCAGTTTACAGAAAACCAACCCCAACTGGGAGATTCCTATATGCTGCTTGACACTGCCATCTATTACAAAAGATAAACATCACAAAAATATTACATGAGAGAGACCCTGCATTGTATCTAGTACTACAGAAAAAAAAAAAAAGGAACGAAGAACTTCATTACCTTAAACACACAAACAAACTCCCTTAATAGGTAAGAATTGAGTTTCATTAACAAAAATTTGGACACGACTTGCACAGTTCTGAAACATGACTCTACATCAAGAACATGTAGAAATGCTATGTAATTAAGACATTATGGTGGCTTCTATCCAAATGGACAAGATGCCCTGGTCCACCAAAATCTCCACATCCACTAGTAAAGAAACCTGGAGTGTATAAAATTTAATGCTCTTAGCATTTGTTATTATTATTATTATTGTTCCGGGTAACTCCAAGGAGTCGACAGACTCATCGAGGGAGGCCCTAACATCATGTCAAGAACAACTATTCGACATTCACACAGTATCTACCATACCTTTCCTTCAACTCATTCACAGTCGTAGCACCCACAACAGACTCTGGAAGTTTATTCCACTCATTCACCACTCTCCAAGTAAAAAACCTAGCTCTAACACCCTTGTCAACCACGCTCTTGCCCAGCTTCCATGCATGGCCCCCAGTCCTCTTATGTAAGCAAGATGAAACAATCTGGAGAGATTGGTATATTAGAACATGTAGAATATGTTGAAAAGAAAAGAAAAGAAAAGGAAATACAAATCAGGATTAACTTTTCACTTGATAAACCCAGGGTATTATGGAAAAAAATATAACGGATGCCACATGCATATGTGGCATCAGGTATATGTACTAGATGAAGTTCATGAAATAATGTATATTCTTTCTAGTTATCAATTAAATTATAAGACCTTTACCTCAGATAATGTAAGTCGGTGACTTAGATCATCAGGAGAAAAGTAACAATAAAACTATTTATTGCTATTGGGTTTATTGTCATTTTAATAAAACTAGTTCTTGTTACTAAATAGGTAGTCTCCATACTGGAAGTCTAATGAACAGTTACTAAACCACAGAAATATCAGACTTCAATAGCTTAGATGTTGGAGAATTTTTTATGTGAGTTGTTACTCATACTTTGTCATACATATATATTGTCAGTTGAAATTCTTAGCATGGCACAAAGAAAATAATGATATGGCAGGTGTAGAAATAGCAAACACCACTATAACCAACTATGGGAAAGATCCAGCTCATAGGACAAATCAATTTTAAGTTCACTACTGCAAAATTGCAGTAGTGAACTTTAAATGCTTGCTTTTACTACAGTAAAAGCAAGCCCTTCATGATAGCAAACTGAATTTCCTCACTCAAATTTGTCTTATATAGCTGTTATGAATAATGCCATCAAAACTGCATAAAATTATTTGCATTTTGCACTAAAATTAGAAAATAAAAGTGATGACAAAACTAGATTTTTTTTTGTTGTTGTTGTTTTGTACAGTATTTTATATTTGATACTCATGGAAAAAAAATCAAAAGTGACCTTTGTTTTCTGTTTGCCTTGACAGAAGCAAAATCAAATTCATATTGTGAATTAACTGTAAAGGCATGAATGAAAACAAAATTTTATTAGATATAACAATGAAAACAAGGTGGTAAAAATTCATTACAGCAAACCTTGTACTATAGGAAAATATTTCTTATAGGTGTTAACTATAGTAAGCAGCTTCTGTATACTAAACTTGTGAACTTAGCCATAATTCCAACCAATCCCAGGTCCATGAGATTAATTATATATCAACAGTGGTAGAACTTCTTACTTTTCCAGAGCCCTATTCTTTTTTTTTTTTGTGGGAAATATAAAGAAAGTTGAATTCTTAGAGTTCATTGGTGTGATAACTATTTAAAGTCCCTGAGTTTCTCTGTTTTTGCACTGGTTTGAAAGCCAGTTAGATACAGTTGAGTCTGAGGTAACTTCTAACTGGAGGGAGGGGGCAGTGCATCGGGTTGAGAAAGAGAGAGTTACTAATTTCATGGATTAAAATTTCATGGATTAAGATGACTGAGCAGAATGGCTGAAGCAGTAATGGCTGACTACATGATGTTCATGTTCTGGGTATTTTAAACCATAATTTTTGTTAAGGTCGAGATGACTGGTTATGACTTCATAGGTCTCCAAAAATATATGGTTCATGTTATGTCTTCATATTTTCACTAAGCAATCTTATACATATTTTCCATGGTATGATCCAAAATGCATGATTTATGATGATTAATGAATTGGTTTTCTCTCTCTCTCTCTCTTCTGATTAAATAAAATGTTAATTTTGGTGGGGAGGGATAAGGAGAGAGTAAAAAATAGTATTATGACTGTATTTATCTAGCATTCTGCCTGTTTTAAATTGGTATTGGTATTATATCCTTTTGCATGGGGAAGCATTTAAAATATACTTAAATGATAAAATATCGGAATGTGTCTCTAGAGTTCGAAGAATAAATAGGTAAATAAAAGTGATTTACTTATATATATATATATATATATATATATATACAAAGATGTGAAGGAATACTGTGTGCATAAGGATGATGGCAGTTATAAAAATTATAAGGAACAGGCTAGAAGAGTTACAACTATTGCACAAAAAGCTAAGTATGAGTATTAAAAGAAACTGACTCTGCAATGTAAAAATGACCCAAAAGAGTTGTATCATTATGTTGCAAGAAAAGAAAGAATAACTCTCATTAGTGTGGATGGTATGTAGGTGACAGATGCAGAAAAGATTGTTCAACTAATGAGTGCCCATCTTGCTAAAAGTTATAAATCCGGTGATGCAACAGGTTAATAGCTTTTGACAAACTGGGCAAGAGAGATTGTTGGGATATCAGCATGGATGCTAAAAGAGTGTCAGCTGAAATGGCTGTTCTTTTCTAGGCTATATAAAGTGACTTTCATTTATGATGAAACCTGTGGAATATCCATTATTATAGAATCACAAGTGTACCACAAAATTGATAATAAATCAAAAAATTGATTTAGTATGAAGATATTTCATCTTGTGTATTGTAAGACATCATTATAAATGTTTATACACTTATAAATGTCTAAACGTTTATCTTTATACATGGATCTGTGTAATAGCTTGGCATTTTTCCATCGAATCCTGTGGCTAATGTTTTCAATTCTGTGTTGTGCTAGGCAAGATATGCAAGGTTTGATGAGCTGAATATGGTCTTGATGTTTAGAGATGCATTTGTTGAGAGATATTCCTGTTTGTCTGTAGTAAGACAAGTTACACGAACATGATACTTTGTATATGCCAGGTAGCATCAATGGTGAAAGTTTGTCCTTTGGAGAAGGCAACAGATTGTGAATTTGGGGCAGTGAGTTTATATTTTCTCATAATTTTTGCCACTTGTTCAGAGATGCTTTAATATATGGTATAGGAATCCCATGGACTTCCTGTCTAGGTTGCTGTATAGGACAGTTGTTAATTATTTGCTGTGTTATTCTTGGATTGTATCCATTTAGTAGGATTGTTTTCTAGATAGTTTCTAATTCTTCTTTAAGAGATCCTTTGGAGGAACAAATCTTGTGTGCACAAGACACTAGAATTTAATAATGCCATACTTTTTTTTCTCCATTCATTTCTATAAAAAATCAATACTACATTCTTGTAATCATCAAAGGAATCTTCTTTCCAGATGTACACATCCAACGGAAACAAGATGGATCCATTTTTTATATCCAATAAATTGGCCAACCATTCATCTCAAAAGTATAGCATCATTAAGAGAAGAATTAAGGTCTTTTTTTGCAAGAAAACAGACAAAACTGTGTTTTAGAAACATTGGAAAATGACTAGGTTATTTTTGCTCCATTGTAGGATCATGTGAAGATGAGTGTTTAGGACACGTATCAGAGATGATCCTTAAAGCTTGAGATATTTTAGCACTGTGTGGATTATCATAGGAGCAGGATGAGATGAAAGTGCTATCATCAGCAAAACTGTGAACAGGATTTGAGGTCAGTGAAATCAGGTTATATACATTAAGGAAGAGGATGGGTGGGTAAAGTAACAGAGCCCTGAAGAACACCTGTATTAACAGGAAAATCTAAAGAGAGAATGCCTTCCATCATTGAGTTACCAACTGCAAAGGAAGAAAGGCATATCACAAGATGGCAATTTGATGAAAAGCCCTTAATGCCAGACCCTATTAAATGTCTTAGAAATGTCAAGTGCAACAACAGTACAGGTTTCTACTCTTGAAACATGCCATTTTCCATGGTATGTTTTAAGAGGTGAGTGATGTAAGACAGAAATATTGGTTGGCAAAATCCATATTGTTGGTCACTGATCAGCTTACAATTCTCCAGAAGCTGATGAAGTTGACTTGATTCATTTGCTTTCATGTGAGTACAATATGGTATGCAGATGATAATGAACATGCATTATTTCAGAAGCACATCTCTTAAGTACAAATGGTAGGATTACATCATGACCAGAAGCCTTTTTTTTTTCTTGGTATTCAGGTTGTTCAAAATTCCTCAATGTCTTTCTGGCAGAAGGCTACAGGAAGCAAGTGATTTACCTTCATCATCTATGTAGGAGTTGGATGAGAAGAATGATGCCAGGAGGTCAGCCTTATCTTTAAGTGATGTTACAATGCTACCATTATTAATCTAAGGCTCTGTACTTTCATCTGCACTCTTTCTCCTGTACATCTATGATCTTCTCTCACTAATGCCTAGTCATTTACATAGCTATGCAGATGACAGTACACTCCAATCCTCTTTGTTATTAACAAAGAAGACAGGGGTGTCCTTTGTCTTTCACACTCAAATGAGCACTACAGAGTTTTGTAATAATAAACCATCTCACTTGAGAAGAGCTAGATCAGAGTTTATGACTTTGGCCCACAGAAGATGCTGAAGCTTGGGTGAAGATAATTCAGTAAATTTTAATTTTACCAAAAGACAATCTTGCATATTTTCTTGCGGAAAGACCATGCTACTCTCTCACTTACTTATAATAACATCACTCGCCAATCAAGATCAGTTTTTTGTCCTCTTCTTGGGTTGACATATCTAGTCTATCTTTGCCAGCCTGGTTGGCAAAGTGGTTAGCATATTCATTTTCCAATCAACAAGCTGCAGCTTCAAATTCCACTGTATGTAGGTGTGGAGAGGGATGTAATGTGATTGTCTTTAGGTGGTAGGTGAATTTTACATCACCTGGTGTGAGATCCCTGCTCCACTTACTGCAGGCTCAGGCACACTGTAAGTGGCTTGAAAATGTTTTATGTAATAAAAAATACCAAGGAGTCACATAAAAAACAAAACAAAAAAACTTAGTGTCCTCTTTCATTCAAAACACTACTTACCACCTGCACAACTACAACTTTATAAATGTACTCTATTCAACCTTGACTGGTCACATATTTTGAACAGTGCACCAAAAATCTCTCTGAGAAAGTTCAATGCTGTCCAGAAGATGTCAATTGCTTTCTAATAATAAAGCAGAAATAGATACAGTTTTGGCATTACATCTTTTTAATAAACATTTTCACAAGAACTCCTAAAATAAACTAGTACACCAATACTCCTTAAACTTCCTCTAAATATGCAAGGAGATGAGCAGCTGCTGATCAAGAAGACTTAGTGAACACCTCAATTGACTGGAAAAAGTTCCAAGTTTTAGTCTCTAGAGCAGAATTTCAGGATTATGTCAAAAACAAATATTAAAAAATACAAAAATAAATTTCAAAAATATTAAACAAATCCTTAGTGCGCCCATGGTACTACAGGTTCACAACCTTCATGGGTGGGTAGCACACACACACAAAACCCTGAGAGATGACTCTATATATAACATTACCTATTAAATAATCAAGTATTTGATGTGTTGAAAAAATTTTGCACACCCAAGGCTCTTAATTGAGTTACACAATGAAGCTGCAACACACTGTTTTATAAGCAAAAAAAAAAAAACTTATAGCGAACAGAGAGAGAGAGAGAGAGAGAAGAAAGGTTATATAATGTCATATTCAAATTATGGATTCTAATTAATAAATTCAAAACTGAAAATAATAATACAACTTACTCTGGAGAAGCAAACAGTGTCACAAACTGCTCTATTGCTGAATACAAATTTTTAATATCATCTGTTGCAGCATCCTTCTCTACATCCACTACCGGCACCAGAAGTACATGTCTTTTCTTACAATACTTTGCCAACTTCACCATTTCACTAAAGACACGAAACATTTCCTTAAAATTATAAAGTTGATTTATAATATAAATATCATCCTCGTTTATATTAACCCATGTGATTATATCTTTTTAAATATATTTAATAATATGTTTCATAATATCCTAATACTACTTAGTTAAAATTAGCTAACATACATCCAAAACAGTCATGGAGATTATTCCACTCAGCAATATTATTTATGTCAATTGAGAAAAGGACTACAGGAAAATGATAAATCTTTTTCTAACAAACTGTTAAAATAAGTAACCTATTATCTAATTTTCAATTAATCAACTAGCTTAATTAATGATTAGTTTCATGTTAATCATTGCACCTGCATTGCGTTACAGATGCAATCATTAAGGCATCTGTTTCCATTTTTTAACCAGTATTTTTATTTGTGTGTATGTGTGTGTGTGTGTGTGTGTGTGTGTGTGTGTGTAACAAAGATTAAAAAAAAAACTGGACAGTTAAACTGCACTAAATTATGCACTGTTAAAATATGTGAAATTTATATAAAATGTTTGCAATTAATTCATTTAAGCCTTTGATATTAAACATTATACTATTCATTTATACTAACATGTAGCATAATGGCATACAGTAATGTGTATACAATTATGCTATTAGGGCATCATTGAAAATGTTCTGTGAAATACATAGGTGAATGGTATGTGAAAAAGAAAAACATGAATGAAAAATAGTTTTTGAATTTTTTTTTTTAAATCCTGACAATGTAGTTTACATTCTTTGAAAGATACTGCTTATTATGAAAAAATATGCAGATGATGTTATACTCCTAAATAAAACCAGCAAGATTCTTTAACTAAACTGAATAACAGCTGAACAAATTTGGTATGAAGATCAGCAATAAGACAGACAAGAACACAGAAACCATCAATTGGATTCTCAATGGAGAACCTACAGAACAAGTAAAATACCTCAGCTACCTAGGTCCAACTTTTAGTGAGGATGTCAGATTAAATTGGTAATATGTAACAGAATAAACAAAGCCAATGTAATTGAAGCCAGGCAAAAAAATTTATATGAAAGAAGAGAAATTAGTAAAAATACTAAACTAACAGTTAGTAATACGAGTATGTTCAAACCAATTTTAACTTATAGATTTGAGAGTTGGGTTAGAACTAAAATCTATCAAAGATCAGAGACCCAGATATGAAAGCTGTGAGAAAAATTAGGGGATTGAAGATGGCAGATCATATTAGAAAGGAACTCAACATTGTTAGTATTCAAGAATGTGCAAGCAGATAACCATATCTAAGGTGATATGGCTATCTGAACAGGTGAAAGTAAAGGTTGGTAAACAAGCATTTGAGACAGGATGGCAGGAAAAAGACCAAGAAACTAGGTGGATTGATGCAGTTAGAAGTGTCCTAGAAGACTGAAATTGAAATATAAGACTGAACAATAGCAGATTGATTTGGAGGAAAACTGTTGATAGGAAGTTATAATACACCCTATGTCCAAAAAGAAACTGAACTTATTGAAAATAGAAAAACTAGTGGTGCAACCCGTTGTATCTTTTTGTTGTTGAAAGCGGCAACCTTCATTAGTGTTGTGTCAACTGTTTATGACATTTGTTTCATTAGAAGCTGAGTTTTAGTGCTAAGAGTGACAGCGTGTTTTGGCGAATGGTCGGAAAATGAGTTTCAAACAGAGAGCTGCGATTGACTTTTGTGTTAAACTTGATAAATATTTTACCGAAATGCATCAAATGCTTCAAAAAGCATACGATGATGAATGCTTATCTCGTACTCAAGTTTACAAGTGGTTTAAGCTATTTCAAAGTGGTCATGAGACGCTTGAGGACAACGAAAAGCCGAGCCATCAAAAAACTAGACTGAGCAAAGTTAACATCCAAAAAGTGCATGATTTCATCAAAGAAAACCCAAAATCGTCTGCCATGAGATTGATTGAAGATGAATTGGGGATTCCAAAATCAACTGTGCACAACATTTTGACCGAAAGTTTGGGCCTTCATAAATTGAATTCGCGATTTGTTCCCCAAGTTGACCGACAACCAAAAAATGTACTGAATTGAATACTGCAAAGACCTCATAAGGACTCAAACCTCCTTGAAACGATCGTTACTGGTGACAAAACGTGGTGCTTTGACTATGAGCCCAAAATAAAGCACCAGAGTGCTGAGTGGAGACCACCAGAAGATGAACATCCGAAAAAAAGTCACTTGGAGAAGTCAAGAGTAAAGACAATGCTGATTTGTTTCTACGATTCCAAGGGCATTATCCACAAAGAATTCATTCCAACTGTCCAAACAGTCAATGGTGAGTTTTATATCGAAGTTTTGAAGCGATTGATAGTGAGAATTCGTTGCGTACAGCATGAATTTCATGATGCAGCAGCTGGTCACTTTTGCACAATAATGCACCATCTCATTGTTCGAACATTGTGAGACAGTTTTTGAGCAAAAACCAAGTTTGTGTTGGATCACTCACCGTATTCATCTGATTTAGCACCCTGTGACTTCTTTCTCTTCTTCAACTTCATTTGCCGATGAAAGGAAAGTGATAGGACACCAATGAAAACGTTCAAGCGGCAATAACTATGACCCTCAATAGTATCCCAAAAACTGATATAAAAAACTCATTTAATGAATTAATTGACCGTGCCAAACGCTGTATCGAAGCTGAGGGAGAGTATATTGGTTGAAATAAATGATTTGAATAATTATAAGTGTTTTAGTTTCTATCAAAAGTTCAGTTTCTTTTTGAACAGAGAGTGTAACATAGTGCTATCATAGTATCTTAAACACAACACTCCTTCAGAATAAATATCAGGAAATGATAATAAAAAAAAATTGTTTTTAAAGTGTTTTTAATGAGTTTTGATATAAAAGACATATACAGTGGTGCCTTGGTTAATGACAGTAATCCGTTCCAGGATTACCGTCGTTATCCAAGGCACGATTCCCCATAAGATTTAATTGAAAATCGATTAATTTGTTCTGGCTCCTCCCCACAACCATAGTACATATTAAAAATGCAGATAAAACTCATTTAAAATGTCATAAAAATATGGTAAATATAATTTATTTATTATACAGTATATGTATTTACTACAAAAAAATTAACATTAATAAAATGAATTGTTCATAAAAACAGTTTTTAATTATCAATCTTCGCCAGAAGGACAATTGGGCTCACTTCGGAGTTTTTTGACAAATGGACCTGTAAAAAACAAGTCTAGGATTGTTTGCTTCTGCCTCTTTTTTAATTTTAAAATGTTTCTGAAAAACTGCATGGACTTTTCATTAAATAGATCTGCAGTTCTGATAACCTCATATTTGTTTGGATTCCATTTCATAGCAACATTTTGAACTTCCTCCCACTTTGCCAAAACATTTTTGATTTCAGCAGTCACAATTTGTTCTTTCTCTCCATCCTCATCTTCAGATGAAATTTCCATTTCCTTTTCTTCACATTGCTGCTTGAAAAGTTCTTTAAGCTTGTCAGTAGTCAGTTCTCGGTCATGCATCTGCAATAATTCTTCAACATCTTCTTCCTCTACTTCCAAGTTAAGATCATGAGCAGTTGCCACAATATCCTTTACCAATTTGTTCCTTCATCTGAAGTTTCTTCATTACCAAAGGAAGGGCACAGTTTCCTCCATGCTGCTTTGAGACATTTCATTGTTACTTCTTGCCAAGCCTTTACAATTAGCCTAATTGCTAAGACAATGTTGAATTCTTCCTTCCAAAATTTTCTTAGGGTTATGTTGGTAGCCTCATACATTTCAAAGCACCTGGTAAAAAGTGCCCTTGTGTAAGGTTTTCTAAAATTTGCAATTATCAGCCGATCCACAGGTTGAATCAGAGATGTAGTCTTAGGAGGAAGAAAAATCACTTTGATAAAATCTAATTCCTCTGGTAGCGCTTCTTGTATGCCCGTTGGATGGCCAGGTGTGTTATCCAAGGTTAAAATGGATTTTAGAGGCGGATTGTTTTGCTCAAGATAGGCTTTGACAGTTGGTCCAGACACTTCACGAATCCAGTCTCTAAATTCTATTCTTGTGACCCAGGCTTTGCTATTAGACTTCCACAAAACACCGATATTGGATTTAGAGACATTGAACTGTTTGAATGCTCGGGGATTCTCTGAGTGGTAGATTAACATTGGTCTTGCAGTCTCCACTTGCATTTGCTGCTAAAAGCAATGTTAACCTATCATTCATTGGTTTATGCCCAGGAAGTGTTTTTTCTTCTTTTGTGATAAATGTCCTGTTGGGCATTTTCTTAACCCAGTCTCATCACAATTGAAGACTTGTTGAGGTAGGTATTCTCCTTCTTCTATAATTCTTGTAAAGCTATTGACAAATTTATCTGCTGCTGCTTTGTCAGCAATAGCTGCCTCTCCGTGTCTGACCACACTGTGAATTCCTGTTCTTTTTTTAAAGTTGTCAAACCAACCTCTGCTACCTTTGAAATCATCATCATTTACCTCAGAACTTGATCCCGAAGTCTTCTTTTTCAAATCTTGATAAATCTGTTTAGCTTTCTGACAGATTGCATTTTGAGATGTAGTATCACCTGCCATTTCTCTTTCTTTGATTCAAATTAGTAATAGATTTTCCATTTGCTCAAAAAGAAGCCTTCCGACATTCAATCTTGAAGTTCCCTTAGCAACCTTAGCTACCATAAGTTCTTCTTTCTTAGCCCAAATGGTTGATATTGTAGAATGACTGGTTTCATATATTCGAGCTAGATGCATAACTTTCACACCTTCATTATGTTTTGCTATTATTTCTTTCTTCTGTTCAATAGAGAAAATTTTTCTGGTTTTTTTTTTCCCCCTCACTAGCTTTCTTTTTGGGACCCATTTTGTCACATGGTAAAAAAATTCACTCTATAAAAAAAAAAAGATACACAAAATACGGTATTATTACAAATTGCACAACACTAAGACGAGGGATGCAAAGACCATATCGTCACCTGAAAATAAAAGTAAAAGTTCAAAAAAAAACTTTTTGAAATAAAAGTTAACAGTTAAATTCAAAACCTGCAATTTTTGACTTAGTGCATTTTGCTTGTAAGATGACGATATTAGATACAGCACTTACCATAACATACACTGATTAGCAGCTTATAGATACAACGATTATTATAGAGATGAGATTTGATTTTGCCTTTTGATGGTAAACGAACAGTGACACGCACCCGGCGATTTATTGTCTATATGTACCAACACATAAAAAATAAATGCTTAAATACTCATTTTAAGCATTTCACTGAAACATTTTATTCTATCTCTTTAATAATGTAAAAAAGTAACTCTAAATGTAAACAATGCTTTATATAATTACAATTAAACCAAACTGAGGATATTAACTCTGAAAAACATCAGTTTATTAAAGTGTAACTAATATTTCATTGTAAGCCCCCTGCTGACTTCATCATAATGAAACAAAATATTAGCGTACCCTGCACTGACACACAATACATTGACTGCTGCTAGGAATGTGTATATACTGTTAGAGATAAAATGAAAAGCATGATTACAGAGATATATTTAAAATAATAATAATAATTATACTGTAAAACGTGATAAAGTTATTATGGTTAGCATGATGAGGAAAATATGAATAACAAGCATAAAACAGGTCTGGCCTAGAACACACAGATAAGTGCTACAATTTTTAAAGATAACATCTCATATCCAAGAGACATGCAATCATTTTTATTTAAATTTAATTGGTGGGATAAGGATTCACAGGACTCCTTAAAAAGATGATTGAATTTGTATTAGTTACAGTGGAGCATTTTCATGCTATCCCATTTTATTCTATATAACTGCAGGATAAAATATCACTAGCAAGCTCAAATAATACATATAACATAAATATTCCAATTTCCATAGGCCTACCAGTCTGTCCAAAGTAAATTCAGATTACAGGTGTGGTGGATTTGATAAATTCCAGGAAGCAAACATGGATGATATGTATCCTTTTGGAAGAGAAGAAACAAATATTAAAAACAGAGGAAAAAAGGGAGAATTCAAAAAGTTGAAATTCTTGAAAATTATTTGTACAGAAATACTATTAATACCCTTTTGATGTATGGAATGGGAATATAAATGGCAGGCTTGGATTGTGTAGTCCTAGAAATATAATTGTAAACGATGCAACTAAATTTCTTTACTTCAAAATTATTAATATTTACTTCAGAGAAAATATCTAGGAAAATATCTTACAAGAATTTAATGTTCTATCTCCCCCTTTTTCCAGCTCTCTCAAAATATAAGTATCATTATAGAAGTTTATTAGATTCCCTGCTCCTGCAATCTCAATCATTCTACACAGAATGGGAACTCTGCAGAAAGTTATGGAAAAGAACATATGGGCTATATCAGGTTCCTCCAGTCTGGTAAATCTGGTCTTGCTGACTACATTTTATCCACTAGTCACAGAATGAAATGAAACTGCTTCACTGTAACTTAATTAAATAACTGCAAATCTATTTCCTACATGTGGAAGGCTCCCATTAAGAGATTGAAACATATAATTGTTTCACTTAGATCATGTGCTCCAGACCTCACATGCTTCTTGACAGCTTGTCCCTTAACAACTTTAATACAGTTTCAAATACAACTATATGTTCCCTTCTCTGCAACATATTCTATGTAATTCATGCTTTCCTTTGTATTTCATGTACAACAGTGTACATGAATTCTCAGAACAGACAGCATGTCACACACTCAGTGCTGCTGAGAATGCATATGCACATTAAGTAGTATGGCATGCTATATCACAGACATGACTGTATGGCATGGAATCAGTTATAAATCTTTATATCTCTAATGCTACTTTAGAAGACCAGTAAGTTCCTACTAAGGGAAACACGATTATTATTAACACTAGACCTCCATGGAGTCAAAAGACTCATTGCAGGAGGTACACTCTGTTACACACAAAGCCCATCAAACAGTGCTGCTTTAAACTCATTTAACATATCTGCATTCATCACAATGTCAAGGGAATGCATTTCACTCCCTTGTTCTACCCACTCCCCCCATTCCATGAAAAATTTCTTCCACATTAACCTTTTACCAACTTAAATGTCTCCATCAAATTCCCTCTCTTTCTCCTATTCACATGCTATACACCTGCATTCCCTCAATCTATCCTCATATCCTGCGTATATTGAAAGGGTTCCAAAGAAGACCGACTAAGGTGATAACTATCTTCTCTGGAATCCTTCCAATATATCTTCATAACTATGAAAACCAGGGGACCCAATCTGTGTACAATAATCGATATGAAGCCTGATCAAGGCCTTATACAACGGAACCAGAACCTTTTTATTTCTGCACACATTAAGGCCCTCTGCATCATTGCCATAGTCTGATGTTATGATGTCACAACTTGTGCAATGTGACTTCTGAACTTCAAAATCCTTGTCCACCACCACTCCAAGGTATCTTTTGTCTCCTCAAACTTCCTCCAAAATTTCCCCACCAAGTGTATACTTTGCATCCCACTATTGCCTACCAAATTTCAGAACCTTACAATTTGCAACATTGAACTGACAGTCCCATACTGTTGACCACTTATACAATCTATTCAAATCCTCCTGTAAGGCCACAACATATGCTTGATTCCTCATCATTCTCCCCAGTTTTGCATCATCTGCAAACAGCAGTGTATTATATATATTTAAATAACAATGGTCCCAAGACAGACTGCAGTGGCACACCACTAGCGATTTTTCTCTTCCAGGATAGTGTATCCCCCTCCCCCATACACAACTGGCTGATACCTATCTGGGAGCCAACTACTTAACCAACTCACTAATCTATCATCTAATCCTATCTGCTTCAGTTTAGTGACCAACTTGTGGTGTGACAATTTATCAAAAGTCTTTGCAAAATCTAAGTATACCACTGTATATATGAATCTCCCTTGTCCAATACATTCATGACCTCATTATAGTACATAAGCAAGTTGACAAAAACAACCTCCCTTAACAAACCCATGCTGACAAGCACAAAGAATACCACTGTTATCAACTCACTTTTATATCCTATTTCTCACCAACCTCTCCAATACTTTAACTACAACTGGCCTATAATTTGTAGCCTTATCATCACCTTTGTGAAGTGGAACAATTTTACTTTCCTTCCACTCCGTTGGAACTTGTGCTGTTACAAGACACTTGATAAACAGGTAGGCCAAGACTGATGCTAACTCCCTGGAACATTCCTTTAAGATACATGATGATGTAAAATCTCTTGCAAATAATTAAACTTTGTTAATTTTTTGCATTTGATTTTCCAGGGTTTTCTAAATATTTTGAACTCTAAAAAATATAATGTACTTAAAAGAATGTTATAATTATGGTGTAAAAAACATATACGTTAACTTGTATGTAAAGCTATAAGTAGAGATTAAGCAAGATTAGCGATGATGAAATATCAACCATAGGTCGCAAGGTCTAGCGATGTTAACGGAAGGTGCAACAATGACGTCATTATGCTAAAGGCTAATCCTGAAAATCACATTATAGAGAACAAAGAGCTAGATACAATATAAAATGAGATTGTGGCTCTTGGCCCGGGATTCCATTTGCCTTTTCTTTCTCGTCGCGAGGCCTTTCTCCAGTCGGGGGCTTTTGCTTTTCTTCTCGTTGCTGAGGTTTTTCTCCCGTCACCAGCTTTGCTTCTCATCGCTGAGGCTTTTGCTCTCAGCGATTTTCTCTCATTGAGGGCTCTCAAGTTTGTGTCTCCAGGTAGTTGGTACCCAGCGTCATCTAGTCAGTAAGTTTTCTGATGAAGTTCCAGTGATGAATCAACATGCTACGAAAGCTCAGTTATCCGCAAACCTCGTGGTAACTTCAGCAAGTTCCATATCAAGTTTTTGATGGAGGAAATTTCTATAAAAGAACGCCAGTGTAGTCCAAGCAGCAAAGATCAACCAGGATAATCTTGATGAAGTTTGTTGTAATTTATTTGGACTCTATATCCAATGAAAATGTAAGTTAGCACTGTTTTATAATTGTTAAGAAAGCATAACTCTGAATTACATATGTGCTTACTAGAAATTGTTTATAAGCAGGCGATAACTAAGTCACAGTCTTTGTGGAAGTTTATGTTAATTTGTTTGTTTAGATAACGAATATGTACTTAGCTGTAAGAGAGGGAACAGTGTTATTAAGGAAATGTATGCAGCTTGGCTATAATTTGGTTATAGTCTTTGAGGGAAGATTTTTTTTAAATTATATATGTAGTGGATAAATATGTGCATGGTTATGACATAGGAGACAATTACATGTTTAAGTCTAATGAGTTAACTTAGCGTTGAGCGCACTATGAGTTTTGTTGTATTAACTGTATTCCCTGTATGTTAAATGGTTAAGTGAGATAACTTCTCGGTATTTTTGTGTATTGTACCTATTGTTCTAATTCAAAATAAATGTTTTGTTTTATAACTACCTGGCCTGTTCTTTAGCCAATGCACTATCTCCAAAAAAATAGTGAACCTGCATGCAAAATTCAATTTCTAGCAGTCACGACTTACATATGGGAAAATCTCTACATAGTTAATGATCCCTGTTTTCCTCACTTTAACTTTCAAGCTATATTAATTCAATTAGATGCCGCAGCCGTAAATAAAACAAATTTTTCTAATTGATTCGTGCAAAAGTTGGGGAACTGCACATATTAAACAGGCTGATAACCTTAGGTCTGTTTAAGAGTGGGGATGGGACAGAAATCAGTTGTGGTAGTATTAACAGATTGCACAAATAAAATAAATAAAATAAAATAATTAAGAATAAGCATAATATTTTTACAATATGTCATCAAGTCCTATTGCCTTATTGAAAGCGAGCTTACTTAAAACCTCATATACCTCTTGCTTGCTCACCATTAAATCTTCTCTCGTTTCATTATCTAAACTCGGGCTTCTGATTTCACATTGAGGATGAAACACTTGATAAAATGCTCACTGAATACCTTGACTATATCCTCTGCAGCAGTTACCCATCTTCCACTTTCATCCATTAACATCATCATCTGGCCATATTCGTTCTTCTTTCTACTTACCACATATCAAAAATACTCCAAAGGGTTTTTCTTGGTTGATTTGCTAATTTCTGTTTGCAAAAGTTTGTGCTTTTGCTATCCTTACCCATTGAGTCACTCTCTCTTATCCTGCTTTTTTATATTGTTCTTGCGACTAATTATTCCCATTATTCATCTTGTGCTGCTTCCAAAGTACTTTCTTCTTCCAGATTTCATGCTTAACCACCTCATTCATCCATTTGACACCTACCTTATTCAACCTTTTGACCTTTGGAATACATTCACACATTGATACTGTTAAGTATTTCTTTGTCAGTTCTCAAACAGCATTTATTTCCTTTCTGTTCAACTTCTCATTCCATGCAATAGCTCCAAGCTGTCTCCTAAGCTTGTCATAATCACCAGCATTGCAATTTCACATATATTTTTTCCTAACAGAAGTCTTCATATGGCTAGCCACAACCCAAGTGATCACTTCATGATCACTCTCACCAATTGGAGCAAAGTGTGAAACCTCACTCACAATTATATCCTCTGATGAAATGATCAGATCTAAAACTCTTTAACCCTGCATGCCCTCCTATACATACAGGCTAAGACAGTTGTCTCTCAAGAACTCAAGAAATTAATTTTCCTCATTCCCAAATGCCATCTCTTCATTGCAATCTATGCTGTCATAATTAAATCATCCATAATATTACCCTTCCTTTGTTCAGTAACCCAAGTTGCTTTTATGTTTTGTCATCACCTCCCTCACATTCTCTGGCCTATAGCAACATCCAACTAAATCTTTCTTTCTGTAAAACTCTACCTCAAAATGATTGCCACTATTTCCCTCTTACACGTCTACCTTATGTGGATAATTTCCCTGCTATCATCAGCAGCATTCCCTCACCTTTCTTGTCCTTTCTATCCTTGTGAAAAATACTTCCATTTCTAATCCTGTCAGGATATCATCTTGATTCAACCATGTTTCACTTATTCCAAGAATTTTTGGGCAAATAAATCAATCAGTGAAACAATTTCATCTCCCTTATTTCCGATAATCCTGGCATTTGTAAATATACACAGCAGTTCACGTTTAGGTCTATAACCAGTCCTATCTAAGCCACTTGGTTGTGATTTCCTCACCACACCTGCCCAATCACCTTTATCATTACTTACCTCATATATCTCCTCAGCCTCAACTAGCCCACTCGCATCTTGATCCATTCCATTTCTATGCTAATCATCTCCCATACACATTCACTGCTACTTTCAGCATCCACTCTTTACGATGTGTCCCCCACCTCCCATTTCCTCTTGCATTCCCGTTCTCTCTTCATCTCTCACATTCCACTCTCCTGATCTTTCACTTCACCTCTTACTTCTGATTTCTTGCTTGCATCACATACTGCACTTCCATCTAGTGACAGTTTCTCCAGATCACTCACTCTAAAGCCATTCAAATATAATCTGCCATTTTTGTAAAAATCCATTCTTCCTTTAAATACATGTCACACATCTGAAAACTGCACTCCTTTCTCCTCATACAGCTCTGCCAGCATACCATTTATGATTCATGCTTTCTGTCTTAACTCATCATTGCATACCATGGCAACACACTGACCTTTCCCACTATACTGTTATTTTTTAACCTCGTAAAATCCTATCCATCCTTACATTCTCCTTCTAACTAAATCATTTATTCCCACAACCACCACTAACTCTCTTGCTCATTTCCTCCTCATATCCAAAGCTTAATTATCCTGCTCATTCTCCCACCTAAATATCAGACCATATGAACTCTCTCATTATCTAATCAATCACCTAAACAATGGAATCTCCATACACTCTATTCTGGAGTCATTTATCACCTATTTTTCTCTTTTTTTCTTTTATTTGTTTCCACTAAATATCTAATATCACTCTGCATATTCCTCATTTCATTTTGAACATTTTATTCAAATCTTGCATTTCAGCAATTTCTCTATCTTTAGTTCCCATAATCTTGTTCCCTCTTTATCAGAAAACACATGCTGCTCTGCTGCATGTGTTTTCTGTTTCCTCATTCCTACTTCCTTTTGCGTTCATATCACTTACTTTTGTTTCTTCATTCTTGCATTCTTTCACTCCCTCAGTCCATTTTGCATTCACTGATAACCCGTAATCTAATAAAATATCGCACTTTCTACAAATCCATACTTTATCTCATTTCCTGTTCAGTTTCTCCACAAAGATATCATTCACATTTCACCATGCATACATGTTGCACTTGTGACATCCAGTTTTGAAAAGTCTACATCATTAATAGCATTTGAACTCATTCACTACAACAAACTACTAAAAAGTCCTGACCAAAAACTCCATCTTCTATGCTAAAGGAACTTTAACACAGAAAAGAATTTTCTTTTTTCATTATAATAAACTATTTCTTTGGTCGTCCCTGTAAGTTTATTAGTCAGCTAGCAAAAAATCCATAGAGAAGGATTAAGATTTGTGATAAAACAGTAATTCTCCAGACATGGCATGCACTGCACCTGTGAAATAAGCAAAGTGGTTGCTCCTCAACAAAATGTGAAATGTTGATTTACACACACTGTTACAAAACCAGTTGTGTGTTCTTTTACTGGTTTGTTGTTTTATAGGATGAAAAGCCCTGCCACTCCATTTGAGATTGGCTAATTCATCTTCAGTTGAAGAATCCTTAGAAAAAGTTCCTGACATCCTAGACAGGATTCAAATCCAGATTTTCTAATTGCAGGACAAATGTTGTGAAGTTTATACAACTACAAATTTAGTCTCCAAGCTAGTTCAATTATGCCAGCTAGACTAGTGTAACAGTCTATTATTAAAGATATTTCGATAGTCCACATGCTTTCTATCAACTATTTGCTTCAAATTAATCTACAGGGTGAGCCAAAATGATGTAAACAATTTCTAATTTTTTTTACAAAGAAACAATTAGCAATAGGAAAATGCAACATGAATACTTTGAAAAAGAGTTTTAGTGTAGAATTAGTTGCAAGAATTAGTTCCTGACAGTTATCACTAGAGTGCATGATATATTTCTCGTAGAAAGGCTTATACGTTGGTTGCACATGATTACTAAATAACTTAAGCAATTCACAATGTGTACTGGAATATAAATTAAAATAAACTTTAATATATACTTCCTATATTTCAGCAATGTCATGTTGCCATCTTCATGGGAACATAGGATTAAGAGACGTGCATGCAGGCACTAAAAACAGCAAATGAGGTCGAAGCGGGGAAACTACTGTTTTTCCTAAAGTCCTGATGGTGCCCCCTAGTGTGCTATATTAGGTATTCTTGGCCGCTGGGCTGAAGTTCTCAAGATGTACGTCTCCCAAATTTGGGGCAGTCTCATGCATCCAAATTTGTTGAGGTTTGGCATGTTTCTTAGGGCTAGAACAGTCTTTCAAATTTATACTTGCTGTCATGTATTACTGTGGCTTTCTTCCACCATATTCTGTGGCATGTATCCAGAGCATGGTCTGCAAGCCCAGAGTGGCTGTACTGGTGAAACCAGATGTAATCCTTGTGTTCCAAAATTCTGATATTCACTGTCCTGCCTGTTTGGCCAAAGTAGCATGATATATTGCACTGCTAATTTTGTGCACAGAAAGATGAGTAGACAGGAACACGCTTTGTCTCAAAGTTTCATTACACAAATGTCTGATTAGCAAGCATTTAGAAGGAAGAAGGATAAGAATTTTCCAACTGCAAATTCCATTTATAAATGGTATTACGAATTTCAAGAGATCAATTGCATCCATAAAGGGAAAAATCCTGGGTGACCACATGTACTGAAGAAACAGATGATCATGTTCACTAGAAGATGCAACCATCCTTGTCAAGGTGTTTGACAAAAGTACAATAAATCTAAATGCTCTGCTAATTGTTTACCCTAGTCGGACCTCTGGTGAAAAAAAAAAAATAATAATAAAATAATTATTATTTGTAATTATTAAAATACTTACATGACACTACACAAAAGTATGATAAATCTAAATGCTCTGTTAATTGTTTACCGTAGCCTGACCTCTGGTGAAAAAAGTAATAATAAATTATACACAAATAAAAATTAATTATTAACAAAAGAAAATAAATTTTATACATGTAAGTATAATAATATACCGATGATCAAAAAAAAAATTAAAATAAAAAAGGTTTATAGTGGAACTACATTAAACACATCTCTACAGTTCCTCTTATGTTAAGGTTTTCTTGTGTTGGGGTTCTGTTATCATGTTCTGGATGCTATACAGGTTGCTGGTGGGTCCTCTATTTATAATTATAAATTATTTTTGTAATTAAAAGTAAAGTAATTACTCCAACCTGTGTGTTTTTGTCTCCATAAATTCTTCACAATAAATGCTGACCACTGTGTAAACTTAAAAGAAAGATTTGACAATGTGTGTTTGAGCGACAAAGTCCCACCACATTACTTGTGTCAGGAAAATGAACAGGCATAACATCTGTATATAGAATTCACAATATCTACACACCGTCATTGAAAATTCAAGGGAAAGTAGAAACTAGCAGGTTGTTAATATTTGAATCCAACTAAGGATGTGGATGTTTTCTCTTTGGGGGATAGATGAATTTCATCACGCAGTGTGAGACCATCTCTCTGCTTATCGGAGGCCTGAAATGACTTGAACAAGTACTATGTTTTTGTAGACAGTTTTGCTCTCAAGAGCAGAGTTTCTGGATTATCTCACCCTTAGCCTTATTATATATTATATGATAATATATGATAAGTTTACAACCTTTTGTGTGATTGGAATATGCATAAAAAGTGTGACCTGAACAGTTTCCCTGTATACTATTATACTTGGCTTCCCCCAGGCATGATCTGGTGGAGTAGATAGCAGCAGGATCATTTGTTAGCTGATCACAAAGCTTGATACATTATCATCAGATCTGGTCCCATGTACTATCTGGTGACAGCCTACAGAACTACATTACTGTCGCACCTTGAATGGAAGAAGTACTGGATTTCAAGTTAATTACAGTGGATTAGGCATTTCCAATAAATGATGTCACCTGCACTGCATGCACAAAGGTGGTATGTATGTGTGTGTGTGTGTGTGTGTGTGTGGAGGGATTCCCACTGGATGATGAAAGTCATCTACCACATAGGTAGTGGCTGATTTCTAGGCTCTGCATAGAAATCATTCTTCATGGAATTATTATTATTAGTATTGTTGTATGGGCACGTCCATGGAGTCTAAAGACTCATCATGGAAGACCCAAATTATCCACACAATCTATCATATCTCTCCTTGAACCCACTAACAGAAAAGCATTCAACTGATTCTGGCAACCCATTCCACTCATTCACAACTCATCAAGCAAAAAATCTAGTCCTTATGCTCCTACTAACCACACCTTTATTCAACTTCCAGGGATGACCTCTTGTTCTGGCTCCTCTAACCAAGTGCTGAAACATTTCCCCTGCATCAATCCTATAAAACCCTTTAAACAACTTAAATGTTTCTATCATATCCCCCTCTTTTTAGCCTATCAACCAACTTCTGAAATCTGCACACACTCAATCTATCCTATTAGAGAACATTCCACAGACCACTCACATCTTGGTTGCTTGCCTGTGAATCTTCTCCACTGCTTCCACATCCCCAAAGAAACCCAGAAATCCCCAAGAAACCTAGACCTGAGCCCAATAATCCATATGTGGATATATCAAGACCTTATAAAGTGGAATAACAACTTCTTATCTCTATTTGTTAGTGTGTTCTTCGATACCCAAATAATCTTATGAGCTACTTTAGCAACCTTAGCAATATGTCCTCTAAACTTTAACCCTTTGTCTACCACCACCACCACCACTAAATCTTTAGCTTCATCTATTTCCTGAAGTACAGTTTCATTAATGTGGTACACAGCTTGTAATTTATTTATCCCAAAATGCATAACTTTATATTTCTCCATATTAAACTGACATCCATTATCTTTTGTGCATACTGACAGTCTATTTAAATCATCCTATAAGCACTCCACAATGCCTTCCTTGATTAACTATTACTTGACCTAATTTCACATCATCAGCAAACAATTGAATTTCTTTTCAGGTTATTTTCTACATCATTTATGCATAAAGTAAACAGTAGTAGTCCCAGCACTGAACCTTGCAGCACATCACTAGATTCTGCCTCTCCATATACCACTTTTTGATATCTGACCATCATCATAACAATCCTCATTTGTCATAATTTGCAAAATGGTTTTATGTGGTATTCTGTCAAATGCCTTTGCAAAATTCAGAAGAATCATTGTATAGCCATTTCCTGTATAATGGAGTAACTCAGCTGTTACTCCATTATAAAAAGACAGTAAATTACTAAGGCATGACCTACTTTTCACACAGCCATGTTGTCCCTCATACAGGATCACATTCTTATTCACCCATTCTTGAATTCTCTTTCTGACCAATTTTTCCAGTACTTTTACCACTGCGACTGAGATACTGATTGGTCTATAATTTGCTACCACAGTCTTAGAACTTCCCATATGCAGGGGAATTATTTCACCCTCTTTCCACTCCCTTGAAACCCTACCAGAGCTGAGACCCAAATTAAAGAGCCTGGTCAGAGATCAGGTAAATAGAAGTTCCCTCACACAGTCTCACAAAATCCAAGCCGATATCCCATCTAATCCCACAGCTGTATTTACATTGAGGATGTGGATTCCATTATCCATGGAGGATGCAAGCATTCTGCTTGAATATCAAGTATACTCTTACTTCATTCATGGTGTATTGTCATATGATAGCTGAATCCAAATGGAGCAACACTTGCAGAAAGAATCATGATTCCATTCCCATATTTAAATTACACAGTGATCACTATCTGTTACATAATAAATATCTGAAGATGTAGATGAACTTGCTGCATATTCTGTGTGCATCCATGTAGACAAAGCAGCATCTTCACATACAAAGAATTTGTAAATTTCAAATTTATTCTTAGTGTTAGAATTATTAGAATATGGTATCACTTGAAAGGACTTGAATACACCTAAAATTTCAAAATTTGCATGTCTTCGATTTCTTATCTTATAGTTATAACAGCACCAAAGAAAATTATGGCTCATCAGTACAACTTGAAAATCAAACTCTTTCCCTTCTAACAGTCATTTCGTTAACATGGGAGTCTACAGGAGACTGTAGCAGAAGCATCGGTGCATGAGTAGGCACCTCGTCTCTGCTCACAACCAGATGTAACGTCACCGCAAGGGAGATATCTTTATTCAGAATCAGTTACTATCTTGTTTATTCTTTATACATTATAATAATGAAAAACAATCCACAAACAGTTCACTTAAAAATATCTATTTACCTGTACTCATAAATAGGTTTCCACTTTTCTTTAGGAAAAAACTTCATGTATAAATGCAACTAAGGGGGAGAAACAAAGAAATATCACAAACACACACACATACATACACATATATATATATATATGTAGGCAAACATTTTGTAATATAGTACTGGATATCTGCATTTCTATACTGTAAAAGTCAAAGATTATAGTTTTACTCATTTATGCTCATTACTTATTCAGAATAATCATACTGGAAACAAAGCAGAATGGTACTACTATTTGTGTTAAAATAATGCACAGAAAGAAACTACATTGCACACACCAAATGATATGCGAAATTTCATATCAGTTGAAATGAAGTAAATAGAATCCTATATTTCAGATTTCAAGATTTAGATATCACTGAATTTTCCCACTCCACAACTCTCTAGGGAAGAATTTCTTTGAAAGCTGTTTGATGCATACATTAAGAGACAAAAGGTATTTGGCTCTTTCATTTTGTAAACATTAATCAGTGAAATGATTGTATGGGTGCATGCACTTTTGTGTGTAGTATGGAGGCAGTTAACATTTTGCAGGTTCCAGCTGGTTCCCATTTTATGGAATGAAACCCGAGTTTCTGGGAGGAAAAACTTTCCAACTCTGTACATGATCTATCCACTCACCTTTAACTGAAATGCCTATAAACTTTATCAGTGATCAAGTTACATATGCTCATTATAAACAACAAACTACATGATAACCACAGTAATTAACTTTAACGAAATGAAAGTACAGATACTTCATACCGAAAATAACAGTACATAATCAGTGCATGGAAACAAGCAAATTAAAGAAATGGGAATACAAGGTGCATACAACAATCAGTTTACCAATCAAAAACTGTTGCCACTTGCTAGAAATTAATATATTAATAAATAATGTTATTAAAATTATTTTTGATAGTTACATAAAATGAGAATCTCCCAAACTTCTGGGTGAGAGACAATCATTCCGATTCAGATTTGGCTGATATAAAAAGGCTTTGCAACTTTCTTTGAAAAGGTGTTCATATTTAAAACTGCTTCTATGGAGAAGATGAGCTTTATCGCACTGAATATTGTGTTTAGTGTCAATACTATGTTGTGCCAGACCAAACTTTTGAGGTTTCATGTATTCAATATAATACTGGTGTTCATTAATTCTTTTTTCCACAGAATGGCTTATCTGCCCAAAGTATGTCAGATTGCATTTACAAGGTATCTGGTAAACACCAGCTAATGACAGAAGTGACAATTTGTCTTTTGTTGATGGCATCAGATGAGTAATTTATTTCATCTCCGGTAATTTATCAACCAGTGTTTATCGAAAACCTACCTCTACTGGCAGATGCATTCATCAAAAGTCTGCTCATCACACCTCTCAAAAAATGGTGTTATCAAGTCTTTAATTAATAGAGCACATAATGTGTGCTCCTCTCCCTCAAGATTACAACAAGAACTTCTCATTATCAAAACTTTAATGGAATTTAATGGTTACAATCCTAATCAAATTCAGCAGATAATTGACTCCTATGTTCCAACACCTCAGGATTCTTCAACAGACCACAGGAGTTCTAATTCCTTATATTTCTGTTACATCTGAACCTATTGGTAGAATTTTGAAGAAATATCACCTTATTACCATATATTTTCCAATTAACAAAGTTTCTCATCTGTTGCCATCAACAAAAGACAAATTGACACCTCTATCATTAGCTGGTGTTTACCAGATACCTTGTGAATGTAATCTGACATACTTTGGGCAGACAGGTTCTGTGGAAAAAAGAATTAATGAACATCAGTATTATATTGAATACATGAAACCTCAAAAGTCTGGTCTGGCACAACATAGTATTTACACTAAACAAAGTATCCAGTGGAATGAAGCTCGTCTTCTCCACAGAAGCAATTTTAAATATAAAATTGCTTCTGTGCCTTTTCAAAGAAAGTTGCGAAGCCTTTTTACATCGGCCAAATCTGAATCAGAATGATTGTCTCTCTCTCTCCCAAAAGTTTGGGAGATTCTCATTTTATGTAACCATCAAAAATAGTTTTAATAATATTATTTATTAATATATTAATTTCTAGCATGTGGCAACAGTTTTCAATTGGTAAACTGATTGTTGTATTGTACCTTGTAATCCCGTTTCTTTGATTTGCTTGTTTCTACACACTGATGATGTATTGTTATTTTCAGTACGAAATATCTGTATTTTAATTTCATTAAAGTCAATTACTGTGGTTATTGTGTGTTTACAGTCATGCCACAGGTACCTTTAAGGATATGCTCACTATGCAAAATAACATTCAATGGGAATAAATATTATAATTTTTGCAATCTTGCACTAAGTATGATGCATGTATTGTAATGATACAAACATGTCTTACATACATGCATCATACTTAGTAAGCCTAACATATTCTCTTTCATATCTCATTTCATTCACATTGAAATGATTGATAACTGAAGACTATACATGGTTTAGTATCAATCCTCAACTTTTTATTTCACTGATCTACATTGCCTCTTTTAACTTTCTTAGGTAGCTATTGTAGGCTGCATAGCATTTCTGTTTCCTGCCACATTACTCTATCTTTTCCTTAGCAGCATGAAAAGATAGATCAGATCAGATACCTAGCTGTTTTTTTTTTTTTTAATATCTTTTATTTTCCCAGATGTGCCAGTTTAGAATACAACATAGACCACAAGAAACAGCAGATTCTGTAGACTTCTGATTTTTTATTTTATTTTACTGATGGATTATAATTTTCTGGGGGATTTTAGCAAAGATGTTACTCTTGTCCGAGGAACAATGGCACTTTGATGCCATGATTTTTTTTTAATAACTATGCTATTCTATCTGTGAAGTTTCTTATATACAGTAGAGTTTCAGCACTTTCAGCACAGCAATATGAGGGGTTTCAGAAAAGTAAGCTAACACATTTTTTTCTTAATAATGGTGAAAGGGAATGAGATAAACCATAGTGGACAATTAATAACACTCAAAAAGACCACGACTGCAGTGTGACGTGGCTGTCTCCGCACAGGTAATTCCAGTTTCAAGATGGCAGCTATCACGTGAGTGTGGTCCAAAACAGGTGTCCACGAAGTTATTCGTTTTTTGCAAGCAAAAGTGGCTTCACCAACATTTTGTGCATTAAGGGCCTCATTCTTGAAATCTGGCAGGTGAAGCTGCATGAAAATTCACAAGTGGTGAACATGAGTAAGTCCAATGTTTACAAAACTGTTCATGATGTCCTTGGCTTTCAAAAAGTGTGCTCCAGCTACGTACCCTGACAATTGTCAGAGGAGCACAAGGCAACACGTATGAGGAAGTGTCTGGAAAATCTGTTGTGATACAGCAACAGACGTGAGGATTTTTTTGCTCGCCTAGTCACATGAAATGAAACATGGGTTCATCACTTTAACCTGGAGAGCAAACAAGACTCCATGACCTGTAAAAATCCACAATTGTCAAAAAATTCAAAACTGTTCCCACTATCCGAAAAGTCATGGTCACAATGTTCTGGGATTGTCAAGGTGTTCTGTTGGTGGACTTCTTGCCAAAGGGAGGAACAATCGATGCAGAGCTTTACTGTAAACATTGGACAAACTGAAAGTCAATATTCGATGCAAACGACCAGGACTCCCGACAAGCACATTTTTTGGTGCATAACAATGTTACTCCACACGCACCACTCATAAGTTGGTTGCACTGTAATTGTTGTGAAACTCTGCCACATCCTCTCCCCCACACAGCCCAGACTAATGCCTTCAGACTTCCTTTTTTTTCAGTCCCCCCCCCCTCAAACCTTTCCAGAAGGCATTTCACTATGGATGAGGAAGTTCATCAGGTGGTGCGATGTTGGTTATTGGGTGTGGGCATGACTTCTTCTGTACTGGAATTGATAAACTGATCTATTGTTGGGACAAGTGCATCAATACATTTGGAGATTTTGTGTAGAAGTAGTGCACATTCATTTATTTCTTGGTGTATAATTTCAACTTATTATTAAACATGCTCGAGAAAAAAAAAATGTGTTACCTTACTTTTTGAAAACCTCTTGTAGCTATGCAATTCCTGTACACTGTCCACTGTTAGTACTAATCAACATATCCACAACATAACCTCTACAAGGCCTTTAAGGAATGTGAAGAACCAACTACTTATGACCTTATGCTTATATCTAATTCTCATTTCCACACGGTGATTCTTATTAATAGATCTGATGGAAATTGAATGAACAAGGATGGGCTGGATATTTTAGCCTAATCAAATTATATTTTGTATTGGCTTACACTACAGACAGAATTATAATGGTACAACTTCATCAAATGTTGTGCTGGATGAGGCACTGTCCAATTACACAAGATCCCCAAAGTTCCATCAGAGAACCAAGGCACACAATGAAAAGTAAGCTACTAGAACAATCCTGGTCTCAAACTAGTGAAAATGAAAATAGATATCATCAACAAATAAGAAAAAAATGAAAAAAAAAAAAGAAAAAAAAAGATAGAGCTAGCAGAGGAATGGCAAAAATATCAAGTCAACATAACTAACATTAAAGACAAAAAAGTGAGATATTCCTAAATAAACTATAAGATGTTGTTTAAGGAATTTAACAATGCAGACAACATAATAACTAAAAATTAACTTAAGCTAGCCAAAGTGCTTTCTTTTTTGATATTTTAAAAGCTAGCCCACTTTAAGTCCAGTATACAAGAACTTGCTCTCCTCAGCACTGACCTAATGGTGATGTCTCCATCACCATTTCCATCACAAATATTCCACTTAAATGCACTAATTCCTCCTGATATCTCAGTGCTGTTTCAGTTTACTTTGAACTTGGGCTATTTTATGTGACAAGGAAATTCTACACACAGATGGAGGGTATAGCCATTGGACTATCTTTCTGTCCCCCTCCCAAACAACAACTTTTTTATGGAGATTTTTGAGAAGAATACCTTAAACTTCACCCCCCCCCCCAAATCTCTACTGTCTGGCTATGCTTTGTAGATGTTGTATTTGGCCACATGGCACACATCCTGAACATTTTTCTTTCTTATTTGAACAGTCGACATCCAAGGCTCATTCAATTCACTACAGAAATAAAAATGCTCTTGCTAGATACTCTAATTACAATACAACCAGATACATCCTTGACCTTCGGAGTCTATAGAAACCCCCTCCGCGCCACACACACACAGGTAAATACATCCACCAACAGTCACATCACCCCATCTCAACAATAATGGCATTATAAAAACCTTGGTCCACAGGGCAAAATTGATTTGCTCTGATAATACTGTACTCACTACTGAACTCAATCACATATAAAACACTGTTTTAGCCAATGACTACACCCTCCAGATAAAAAGAATACAAATGCCCTGAACGCACATTTCCCTTTACCCCCACCCCTCTCCATCAATAGAATACAACAAATCTATCACCAATCTACATATCCAGGATCTTGGCTATTTCTGAAAGGTGGCCAAGATCCTAAAAAAATGTAATCTTGTGACCACTTAAAAACCACACAGAAAGTTAGCATCTCTTATCTGCTCTCCTGAAGACCAACTGAAACCTCTGGATTTACCCAAGGTCTATCAGGCACCTTGTTACTGCAATCTTGCCAATGAAGGCCAAACAGGCTGAACAGCCAACATCACGACATCAGTTTAAAAGATCATGCCCTGGATACTTGCCACAGGATCAGATGGAAAAGGTCACTTTACTGCACCAAAGCAAATTTAAATTTGAGAGGCTTTTCCTCAAATCTACTTCTGTCCTCATGAAATATCTTAACCTGAACAAAATATGGTTGCATCTCATATAGGAAACTCTCATCTTTAGACAATCAGCCTGTAGTCCTAAAATGATACCTATAGGTGGCACAATTTTAGAACTATAAGCCTCTTTGTATTTCTCCTGTTCTTTCTTTTTTAGTAAGTGAAGTAGGCACTTGTTGACACAGGCATATTATTCTTCTGAAGATGCAATTTAACTTTGGTGAAATACTGGAAATAATAATTAAAATTTTAGTCATTATATCATTTATGTTGATAATTTCCCTTAAACAATGTATAAGCCTAAGCATCATAATAAACTATAAGATGTTGAATACAGACACAGTGATCATGGAAAGATTAGCTGACATTCAACACTAAATACAAAGATAAATTTCTTAAATGGCAGTCAATTTCAAGATATGAACAGAGATATGAACTCAAAATAGGGCACTGCACAATGAGACTTATAAGCCCATTAGAGATTCCAGTAGGGAAGAAATAGAGGAACATTTTCAGTGATTAGAGAGGGGATAGCAGACCTAAACAAAAAAGAAAAAGTATGTTTTGTTGAGACCTACACAGCAGAGTAGAGTACGAAATGAATCCCAGATACACAGAAATGTTTCAGGAAAATCTGGAGAAAACAACAAAGCTAATAATAATGGTAAGAACCTGCTCTTTTGACTAGTTTAGGATACAAGAGTATAGACAAGATTTGAAATACACTATCTGCTCAAAAATATCCAGATGCCTGCTCATTCCAACTCTCTTCTAATATGAAAGGCATTAATATGGAGTTGATTCACCCTTTTCCATAATAGTCTTCAGTTTTCTAGAAAGGCTTTCCACTAGATTTTGGTATGATACTGTGGTATTTCTCTATTTCTCTCCATTCTTCCAGTAGAGGATTGGTGAGGACAATTATTGATGTTGGGTGATTCCACTTGGCTTACAACTGGCATTCTAATTCATCCCACAGGTGTTCAAAATGGGAATGAAATCAGAGCTCTGTGCAGACCACTCAAGTTCTTCAACAGCCATCTCATGAAACCATTCTGCACAGAACTTGCTTTGTAGACAGGATCATTACTGTGTTGATCCAGGAAAGGGCCTTCATAGAACTGCTGGGGAGCAAGGGGGTTGACAGCCCAAACCATGAAAAACAGCCCTACACCATCATATATCCTCCACCAAATTTCACAGATATGACACATTCGAGTGAGTAGCATTCTCTTGCATATTCAAAACCCAGAGTAGACTGCCATTATGGTGAAGCATGACTTATTACTCCAGAGAACGTATTTCTACTATTCCAGAGCCCAATGACAGTGAGCTTTACACCACTTCACCCGACACTTGATGTTGCCTTTGCTGATGTTAGGTTTGTGTGTGGCTACACAGCCACGAAATCATATGTTCTTCAGCTCCTGACAAGCAGCTGTGGTGCTGGCATTGCTTGCAGAGGTATTATGGAACTTGCTAGTGAGTGTTTCAACCAAGGACAGCAGATGTTTTAGTACCAGCCACAGAATCCCATGTTCTTCAGCTCCTGACAAGCAGCTGTGGTGCTTGAGAGGTATTATGGAACTTGCTAGTGAGTGTTTCAACCAAGAACAGCAGATATTTTAGTGCCATGAGCTTCAGCACCTGGAAGCCCAGTGACTTTACATGGCTTACCAGGTTGTGATTGCACTTTTGGTGCTCTTGGGTATATCCAGTTCACAATAACATCACTTACAGTTTACAGATAAAGGCAGTGACAGAAAAGAAATTTCCTAAACTGAGTTGTTGCAAGGGTGGTACCTTATTATAGTGCCTTGTCGAAATTCACTGGATCTTTACTGTTAATGTTTGTCTATGAAGATTGCAAGGAATGTGCTTCTTTTTATACCTGATTGTTTATAGTACTGTAATTGATAGACACAATTAAATGAGTTAGGCACTAAAGAAGATGCCAAATTAAACATGGAAATAGACAGTAGATATGGTAAGAAGTCAACTGAATAAATTTACATGGAATTCTGCAAGAAATTAGTTGAAACACTAAACTGACTATTGACAGCATTCAAAGCAATTTTAACTTATGGATCTAAGAGCTAGGTTAAAAATAAATCACTTGATCAAAGACTGGAGACCAGTCTTTGATATGAAAGCTCTGAGAAAGATTAGTGGAGTGAACAGATGGCATCAATGGCAGTATTGCATTAAAAATCAGAATATTAGGAAAGAACTTGATGTTGTTCATTCAGGAATGTCTTAGCAGAGCTAATCTCAGGTAGCATGGTCACTTAAACAGAATGAGAGACGAAAGGTTAGCAGAACAAGTGTTCTTTGCTAGGATAGTAGGAAAAAGACACAAACAGGAAGACCAAGATCTAGGTGGATTGATACAGTAAAAAGTGCCTTAAAAGAGAGAAATACAAGATCTGATAATATTGGAATCTTGACAGATAAGAGATTCATTTGGAGGAAAATTGTTGATAGGAAGTTAGTAATGATGTAACTTTTCGCATACTACTCATCATCATATCCTGTAAATCCTGAGGGTATATATCTGGGATTTGATGAATGAATGAATTTAATGTAAACCACTAACATTTCATGATGAGTATCTCATCACATTATCAGAGTGAAAACACAATGACAACTGAAGCTGGATGAAACAAGAACTGAACATAGGTTACAATATGATAGTATGAGGGTGCTAGCATCATCTTTAGTAGTGGCTACTGTACACATGTTGCTCAAATAAGTCACCATTTTTAGTAGATATTAGCAATACTGATATATATAATTGGTGGTATTTTGTTTATTTTTGACTGTGTTGTTTAGTCAACTATTATAATGTGATATGCTTTCAGAAACATTTTTCATTATGCCACCAATGTGTACGAGAAAAATGGTGATCAAGACATCAGTGTTGACTGATACCAAACGTGGGATTTAGTGCGATTAAGCTTGTGTTTAACGTATTCATTGTTGAGAGTGAATGGACTGTGATATGAGAGCGAGAATGGAGAAAATATTTGTTGGGAATATTTCATCAACAAGTATAAGAAATGGAAGTCATGTTGGAAGCGAAAGAATGAAGTGACTGATATTATGGATATAAAGCAGGATTGTCAGTGTTGTGGAGAATGTAGTGGAAGCAGTGAATGATAGCACAAAATACGAATGAAAATTTGAAGGAGGTGGTTGAAAGTAATAATGTGGATGATGAGATGCTAGCATGGAAAGAAATTGCTCGCTTACGCAGATTCTGTCACAGAACAAAGAATAAAAGAAAGAGTGAGTGGAAAAAGCATAAAAGTGAGAGAAAAGAGATAGCATTGTATGGGGATTCGATAATAAGAGGTATACTTAATGAGAAAATGATGAAAGCATGTTTCCCAGGTGCAAAGATAAAGGATGTTAGTAAAGCTTTAAGTTTGCAGAAGCAAACGAATTAATTGTTTTGGCAGGCACTCTTCATTTTTGTCAAGCAAAAATGAAGAGCAGGAAAGTAAGATTGTGAGTCTGTTGCCTCAGTATGATAGGATAAAATTTAGAAGAGGGTTCATGATTGCTGATGAATCAATGAGAAGATTGTGCAGGATGAATGGTGTGCACTTTATAGATGTGTAGAGTGAATTTGATGGACAAATGGACCTGATGTGCCTTATGTACTGCACTTAAATGGTTATGGAGTTAAGCGCTTAAAGAAAGTGTTGTTCAGTGAGAGTTTGGAAATGCAAAACCAGGAAAACTAGATATCGGGGGGGGGGGGGGCAATTGAGCATGTGTCTAGCTACCCTTGATGTAGATAAGTATGTGTGCAGGAATGATTATGAAGAGCTAGGTGTAGTTTCCCAGGTTTCAAATCTGAATGGGCAGATACATGGTAATAATGTGAGGGTAGATGTGGGCTCAAGGGGATGTTGAAATGCATGTACACGAATCCCAAAGTATCAGAAATAAAGAAGAGCAGTTTTTAGCATTGGTCAGCTTGACTTGGCCAAAAATTATTGGTTATTGGCATCAGCGAGACCTTTTGTCAGAGAATGATGTAGTTACAGGAGAAAAATGTAATAGACATTGTATTTTCAGAGAAGATAGAAGAAATAGGGTAGGAGGTGGAGTATCATTAATGATAGCTGAAGAACTTCTACCAACAAAAACAGAAGTTAAGGAAGATTGTAGATGTGTTGAAAATGATTCATTTGAGGCTGTCTGGTGTGAGATAATAGAGCAAATATATTGTCGGTTGCTGATATAGAGCTGGGCGGGTACAGAAAAAGATGTGGATGATATGCATAGGCAGATTAGCAACAGAAAGGTTTGAAAAACAGGTATCACAGATAATTATCCCTTAGTAACTATAAAATTCCATTTCCATTTTGGATGTGCCCTTTCCTCCTTCCAATCTACATCTCCATAGTTAAAGTCTCTCATGATAATTAATTGCTTGGCCTGCACTTGTGCTAATCTACTGATGCATGTCATCCACATCTTTTGCACCCCCAGGTCTATAGCAGCGACTAACAATATATTTTGTCCTACTGGCTTCTATCTCAAATCAGACAGCATCAAATGAATCAAAATTTTGTACCATATAGTTGATGAACATCCTAGAAACAATTCAAGGAAATATACTGACATCATCTTCCGCAGCCAAGGGGTGATTTTGAAAGTTCACTTTTCCAGAACTGTTTTTTCTAAAACACCAAGATAAGGAAGTAGACAATGAAGATGATAAATATGAATTTGAATGAGTGACTACACAAGATGCCAGGAAATTTACTGATTGGTTACAATGATACTTCATGCAGGAAGGCAATGAAGGCAGTCCATTATCTGCACCAGATGTCTGTGCTGATTTTGTGTGCTCATTCAATCAAAAGAAAACAGCAGGGTATACTGGATAAATTCTTCTGACAATAACTATTAGGAACTTAATGCTGAAAAGAAGTAAATACATATTTGTTATATAAATTAAATGTTTAAATATCAAATAAGTTCTAATGTGTTGTGTATTTTGTTTTAATAGGATTTAACAGAAACCTGTTGTCCTACATTGAAGGACAACAGGCCTCTGTTGATATTAAAGATGAGGAGAATTTAAATATATACATTTTTTGCTATTGTAATTGATTTGAATAAATGATTTGTTGTTCAAAGAAATGTTAGTTTGTCTTTTTATCATTATCATCATCAAATTCCTGACATGGTATTTGATGATATCAACATCAATTTCCTCCAAATCAATCTGTAACCTATCAAGACTCCAACATTATCAGATCTTATATTTCTATCTTCTAAGGCACTTTTTACTGTATCAATCCACCAATGTCATGGGTGCTTTTTCTGAAACCAGCTTGTTCTTCACCAAGCTTCTCTTCCATAATCCTTCTCAACCGTTTCTCAAGTATACTTGCATAAATCTTACCAGGAACACTCAGTAAAGAAATACCTCTGTAATTCTCACATTCAGTTTTATTTCCCTTTTTATATACAGGTAATATAAGAGCACTACTCCAATCATCTGGAATTCGTCCCTCTGTCCAGGCCTTCTGAACTATGTACAGTGCAGCCACTGTAAGACTTTTATACCACAATTAATTCTTAATTGTATATATTTTATTTAGTAATATTTTTATTTTATTTTTATTTCACTTTTTTTTTTTTCACCAGAGGTCAGGCTAGGGTAAATGATTAACAAAGCATTCAGATTCATCTTACTTTTGTATAGTGCCATGCCTACATGCCTACTATAGCTTGTGTCCTGTGTCCATGTATGTTTTCCTGAAGATGACCTCAATACAGAGGTTGAAACGTTGAATATCATTTTCTTAATTATAAGTAAAGTAATTATTCCAACACGTGTTTTTATTTCCATAAATTCTTCACTATGAATGTTGACCACTGTGCAACGATTAAAGAAAGAAAAGAATGAAAGTAGAGAGTGTTTTGATTCATCTGATCTGACAGCTTCTGTTGGAGCTGTTGTTGTTGATGATGATGTAATATTACTCAATTTAAAAAACAATTTAAAAATACTAATTCAATTTATATTCATTTAAATTTGTACATGATTTTTCACAGCTCAAAATTCGAGTCTGTTTTTTCAAATTCAACAAAAAGAATTCGTACTGGCTTGGCTCACCTGATTAGCCTTCAGACAGGATAATGTGTGAATGAGATCCATCAAGGCATGCTAAATGTAAAACAAATATATGGAAATATACTAGTTATTATATCTCCATAAAAGTTATAATAAAATTTAATTTTTCAGTAATTATAATGAACCCTCAAATCTGATGAAAAAATAATAAAAAACAAAGAGACATTTATAAACAGTTTATGCAGATGCAATAATTTTTGAGTGTCATAAGTGGTTGAAAGAGAATAAGTAACATAAATAGTCACTTGCTTTGTGCTTCACAACCATATGCCTGGGGAAGGAGTGTCCTAGGTTCAATTCTCATCGGTGACGAGAGGAGCTTAGGGATCTTCCTCAGCCATAGCCAAGTTAGTTGGTCTTGGGTGTGGACAGCAGGGTTTTTCTCCATCAGTTTAGCTGGGGTTTTTCATCCCGCAAACAGGCAAACCACTCCCTTGAACACACACGGATACAGTCAAGAATACCGAAGACAATCGCTCCAGCCATAGGTCTGAATTGTCAGCTATGCCGGTCCCGAGCACAGATAAAAAATGGGGGGGGGGGGGGCGATTGAGGTAGTGCTGAACCTCCCAGTAAAAAGGGCTCATGGCCGTTGAATCACCATACGAAATAAAAATAAAAAAAAACTTGAAGATTCATCGAACTGGTGATTTGAAGGAAAGACGTGGACTTTGATTTGGTCAGATATTTAAGTCTACAAAAGGGAAATTAAATTTAGACAGAAAAAACTGTAAGGAAAATTTTGACAAAGGACTCAGACATGAAGAAAGTTCATGTTAGTCTGTCTGTTCACAGTTATTGTCACACAGGCAATTTCTGCCAAAACATTAATCACAAAGCTAGAATGTCTACCCTACTCTCCAAGCTTAGTCCCATATAAGTTTCAGCTTTTCCCAAAACTAACTGCTCTGAAGACATCATAGAAATATGATGACAACATTAAATAGACTAAACATGTTTAGTCACATCAGTATATCATAAAATGGCATGTAAACACAAGAAAAGCATTCAGTAATACATTATTTACAAATATTTTGGCATGTGACTGTTACACAACGTAGAATGCTAACAATTGATTATTTAAAACAATATTCACCATGAGTACATATGATGTAACAACATCGAGATATGAACCAATTATATATTTAGTTTAATCCTTTATCCAAGTGTAAGCAAACACAGTTTGCGCATTAAGTATTTTCAGGACTGGGACAACTTGTGGCAAAGGTGGTATAACTTCTCATCACTTGCCTTAGTATCCCATAATGCAAAACACATCTCCTTGCGGACATGTATAATGATATGCATTAAGGGAAGGGTCACTACCCAGACCAGTTTCCCTGTTTAAGTGCAGGGTTACCTCTCCAAAAACTCGTGCGATCACTCATATCACCCAACAGTGAGCGACCTGAGTGATCATTTAACTCAACGTTGCCCCCCCCCCCCCCCAGTGGCAGGCTCACCCCACCACTGAGCAGAGCAATATCAGCACTGGTCCCACTAAGAGACAGGTAAAACCCTATCCCCAAGCAGAGCCGCTCATATCGCAGGGAAAGCACTGCCTCTTTCTGCGCAAAAGCATATCCGTGAGAGTCACACCTGGAAACAGCAATAGCTGAGCCTCAGTTAAAACTTCACTGGCTACAGCCTTGCCACAACCACTTCCGTACAAAAGCATATCAGTGGGAGCCAGACCCAGAGGTGGTGATACTAAGGTGGGAGAGTAATGGAGAAGTCACAATTCCATATACCAGTTGCCAAAAGGTATCACACCTTATTATTAAAATTCTCTGGATATGTTGATGGAAATTTTTTCACTTGGCTATGCTACCAATTATATATTTGGTTTAATCCTTTATCCAAATGTAAGCAAACACAGTTTGTGCCTAAAGTATTTTCAGGACTGGGCCAACTCATGGCAAAGGTGGTATAACTTCTCATCACTTGCCTTAGTAACCCATTATATCTTTATATATTAGGACTGGGGAAACTCGTGGCAAATGTGATATAATGGGTTACTAAGGCAAGTGATGAGAAGTTATTACCACCTTTGCCACGAGTTACTCCAGTCATGAAAATACTTCAGGCAGAAACTGTGTTTGTTTACACTTGGATAAAGGATTAAACTAAATATATAATTGGTAGTATAGCCAAGTGAAAAACCTTCCATCAACTTATCTCTAATCCAGAGAATTTTAATAATAAGGTGTGACACCTTTTGGCAACTGGTATATATGGAAATATGACTTCTTCATTGCTTCCACCTTAGTATTACCACCTCTAGATCTGGCTCCCACTGATGAGACCTAAATAAATAAAGGTCAAAACCTATCTGAGTAGTGACCCTTCCCTTAATGCATAGTATTATAGATGTCCACAAGGAGATGTGGACATCAATAATACTATGCATTATGGGATACTAAGGCAAGTGTGGGAAGATATACCACCTTTGCCACAAGTTATCCCAGTCCTGAAAATACTTCAGGTGAAAACTGTGCTTGCTTACACTTGGATAAAGGATTAAACTAAATATATAATTGGTAGCATAGCCAAGTGAAAAAACTTCCATCATCAAGATATGAATTTTTAAAATAAAATGCCAAAGATATACTGTACAATTATTCCAATTTAAGTCAGGTGGTATATTAAGGCTTCTGAACTTTCCTTAAATAAACACCTGCATCTAAAGCAACAATAATGAAGTAATCAAGTTCCTGACCAGAAGATTCTATGGCCGGTGTCCACTGTGTTAAGCTGCACTTTTTTAGGTTTATTATAAGTGATGTAAAATTGATGCTCCTGTATTCCCCCCCCCCCAACTTAAGAATAATCAGTTTGTCCAAAATAAAGATTACAATCATAGGGAACCTGATAAATGGAAAGGTAAGAAAGTATTGTTCTTGGAAGAAGGTAGCCAAGATGAGCTTATTGGTTGAAAAAAAATGCCAGTATTAAACTATATTTCTTTAAGATACTAGAAGTAGGTTCAGAAACACTAGAGATATAAGGAATCAGAACACTTTATATAGTTTCTTGAAGCTGGAATACAGGAACCACAGCTGCTGGAATTATTTGTCTTTTGGAGAAACCATTTTTTTTTTTTTAGCATAATGTTCCAGATGTTATGAATTTCCACCTGGAGAATCTGTGAGTTGGAACAAATAACATGTGCATGGTTTAAGAGATTCTTCATAATGCCTATCTTTTGCAAAGGATGATAAGTTGAATTATTTAGTATGTATCATGATGTACAACTATGAAGTAATCAAGTTCCTGACCAGAAGATACTATGGCTGGTGTCCAAATATGCTACTTTACTTTCTTTTTTTAACTTCCATGGTGAATTTTATGAGGATATAGATTATTTATCTTTTCCAGAAAATCAGGGATTGTATCTTTGGGATGAGGCCAGATTGTAAATATATCAGTAACATATTGTATCCAGAAGGATAGTGCGTGTTGTATTGAAGAGAATGTTTCCCAAAAATGTTCCAGGTAGAAATTAGCCAATGCGAGAGAGAGTAGACTGCCAATTGGAATTTCTTCTATTTGTTTGAAGAGTTTATTTTTGTAACTGAAGTAGCCATAGTGATTATGAAATCATGATGGCTGGTAAGTTTCAAGCAGAAATATTTGTAAATAAAGTATTTATAACATTTTTCTTGTGTTTGTGTGCAGGACTTGACAAATCCGCTTTGTCAAGTCTTGTATTTGTATTTATATATATTTTTACATATATTTATTTATATATTATATATATATATATATATATATATATATATGATGGTACAACATGACAAAATTTCATGCCTGCTGGGGCGTCGCCCAGTTAAACAAGGCCCCCGTTGTTTTCGCCAGGGAACCAGGGCGAACAGCGAAAAGTCAGCTACTGGAACAAATCTGAAAACAAACCCCAACTCAACATCACCAGAGTTAAAGATCGGTACTATCAACGTAAGAAGCCTGAATGGCAAAGAAATGGAGCTAGCTGAGGAATAAGATAAGTACCAGATCGACATAATAGGGGTGACTGAAACAAAAAAGACAAAAACTGGTGAGATCTTTCTGAGCAATAAATACAAAATGTTATATTCAGGCAATGACAATCAAGGAAAAGAAGGGGTAGCCATAGTATTCAACACAAAATAGGAGGCTAATCTTCTTGAATGGCAGTCAATCTCAAGTAGAGTAATATGGGCAAATATGAGAATGGGGAACTGGACAATGAGACTTATTTGTGCCTATGGTTCCACAGAAGGTTCCACTAAGGTAGAAGTGGAGGAATTTTTTGAGGCTTTAGAAAAAGCAACTGACCATATGAAAAATGAAAAGTTGGTCCTTGTTGGGGATCTAAATAGCAGAGTAGGAAATGATTGTGAGACATACAAAAATATTTTGGGAAAATTTGGAGAAAAGAGCAAAGCTAATAATAATGGCAAATATCTGTTGGATTTCTGCTCAGGACATGGACTGGTTATTACTAACACCATGTTCCAACATAAAAATGTGCACAAATTCACATGGAGAGAAGAGGCAAGGAATAAGAAAAGTCTCATTGACTATGTTATTGTTGATAGTGATGTTTTCTCCCTGGTGCAGGACACCAGAGTGTACAGAGGATTTGAAATTGGAAGTGATCAATATTTAGTCTTGAGCAGGATAAAATTGAATTTCATGTTGAAAAGAATAACATGTAAGAAAGTTTTAAAGCGAATAAAAGTTGAGCAGCTCTCAGATGTGAACTGTAGACTAAAATACACAAAGATTATTGAAGAAAAAATGAAAGAGTCTGAGAACAGGAATCAAACCTTGGAGATTCAGTGGCAAACTCTGAAGAAAACATTGATTGATTCTGCCAGAGAGGCATGTGGTGAGGTTGTCTGCAAGGATAAAAAAATCAGAACTCCCTGGTGGACACAGGAAGTTAAAAAGGCAGTGAAGGAAAAGAAGAAAGCATATCAAAAATTCCTGTCAAATAAGTCAGCTTGTGCTCTTAGAGAATATAGAGACAAATGCAAGAATGCTAAACACTGTGTAAAACTAGCTAAACAAAAGTCATGAGAGGACTTTGGCAAGAATATAGAAAATAAATATCAAGAAGGTGGAAAAAATATTCTACAGGTTGTTGAAGAAGCTTAGAAATGGAGGAAAGAGTGCTGTAAAAGGAGTTAGAGATGATAAAGGTGACATGAAAACTGGAGAAAAAGATATCCTTGAAGTATGGAGTAATTACTTTGAAAAACTGCTAAATGAAACAAGCAGTGATGACAGCAGAGTGGTAAAAAACACTGACCAGGCATGCAGTCAGGAATACATATCCATACTTGAAGTAGAAAAAGCCATCAAAGGCTTGAAATGTGGAAAGGCAGCTGGAGTAGATGATATTCGACCAGAAATGCTGAAGTATGGTGGTATAAGAGTCTTACAGTGGCTGCACTGCATAGTTCAGAAAGCCTGGACAGAGGGACGAATTCCCGATGATTGGAGTAGAGCTCTCATAGTACCCATATATATAAAAAGGGAAATAAAATTGCGTGCGAGAATTACAGAGGTATTTCCCTACTGAGTGTTCCTGGCAAGATCTATGCAAGTACAGGGTGTTTGGGATAAATTTGACAGTTTCGTAAGGAAAAAGAAAATCTTCTTTGTATCTATTAAATTTAATGAATTGACAAAAAAACATTACAGGCAGAGTTAATTACAATACTATCAACAAGATTTACTCAAAATAACCACCATTAGCATCGATCACAGCTTCAATTCTGCTTCGGAACCTCGAACAAGCTGATGCTACAGTCTCCCTGGGAAGGGCCGCAAAAACTGTTTTAATTTTATCCATTAACTGGGCTTTTGTATTACTGGAAGTGCGATTGGTGTCTTTTTCAACTGCGCCCCATACAAAATAATCCATGGGGTTAAGGTCTGGGGAGTTTGGAGGCCAAACATTTGGACTGGTGAAGTCGTAGAAATTTTCAGACAACCATTTTTGACTTTTCCCAGAGGTGTGGCAAGGGGCCGAATCCTGCTGCCATACATACGGCCTACCATTGCCTACCCTTGTTATCCAGGGCTTGACTACAGTTAGCAACTCCACGAACAAAGCCCGAATTCCAATGCCAGGGTTCTTCAACACCTGTTCCTGCAGATTTGCGAGGAATTCTGCTGTACGAACGCAATCAGATCGTCTGCTAGGGATCTTTCTTCTTGCTACATCCTCGTAGTCACCATTGCAAGTCTCTAGTTCATGCCTGATTGTTTTTACTGTATTCAGAGAGCATTGGGCAGCAGTCGTAATATCCTTATTTTGATGGCGGGCACGAATCATCATGATACAAGTTATTCTCTTCCATGATTCAGGTGGGTTCCAGCTATCCATCCTTTCTGACATCTTGTATGTGAATGAAGAAGGGTCCAAACTTTTAAATGAAGAGAAGTGTGTGTTAATACATGTAACTTACGGAAAAATATAATTAATTATAAATATGTGAAATTTATCCCGAACACCCTGTATACTTAAGAAACAGTTGAGAAGAACTGTGAAAGAAAAGCTTGGTGAAGAACAAGCTGGATTCAGGCCAAACAGAGGCTGTCTGAATCAGATCTTCACTTTACAACAAATAGTCGAGAAAGCATGAGAATATAACAAAGATCTGTATTTAAGTTTTGTCGATTTGGAAAAGGCATATGATAAGGTGCCAAGAGAGAAGCTATTCAATATGCTGCAGTTATATGGTGTCAATGGGGCATTATATCAAGCAATACTCAGTCTTTATTTGAGTTGTAAGTCCGCAGTTAGAATTGATGGAAGTACAGGAAGATGATTTAATGTTAAATCTGGTGTGAGACAAGGATATACATTATCCCCTCTGTTATTCATTATCTATATGGATCACATTATGAAGGAAAGTGGTATTAAACATGATATCAAAATTGGAGATGTTAATGTCAGCTCTTTGCTTTATGCGGATGATGTTATACTTCTAAATAAATCCGCTACAAACCTGCAAGATTCTATAACTAAACTGAATAGTCGTTCTAATAGATATGGTATGAAGGTCGGCAATAAAAAGACAAAGACAATGAAAATAGGCAGAATCATATAAAATGTCAACTGTGTTGTGAATGGAGAACCTGTGGAACAAGTAAAACATTTCAGCTACTTAGGCACGATTTTTACTGAAGGTGGTAAATTAAATATAGAAATAGACAACAGAATCAGCAAAGTTAGTATGAAGGGAAGTCAATTGAATAAATTCATATGGAATAAGAGAGAAATTAGTCAGAACACTAAATTAGCTGTATACAAGACAGTGTTCAAACCAGTTTTAACTTATGGAGCTGAGAGCTGGGTCAGAAGTAAAACACTTGACCAAAGACTAGAGACCACAGATATGAGAGTCCTGAGAAAGATTATAGGTGTGAAGAGATGGCATCAATGGCAATATCATATTAAAAATGAGGATATTAGGAAAGAACTTTACATTGTCTGCATCCAGGAATGCGTTAGCAGAGCTAATCTCAGGTGGTATGGTCACCTAAACAGAATGGGCGAGGAAAGATTAGCAAAACAAGTGTTCTCTGCCAGGTTGGCAGCAAAACGACCCAGAGGAAGACCAAGATATAGGTGGATTGATACGGTAAAAAGTGCCTTAGACGATAGAAATATAAGATCTGATAATGTTGGAGTCTGGACAAGTAACAGACTGATTTGGAGGAAAATTGTAGATAGGAAGTTAGTAATGATATAATTTTTTCATGTAGTACTATCATATCCTGTACACCCCTTGTGGGTACATGGCAGGAATTTGATGATGATATATATATATATATATATATATATATTTTTCATATATATTTATATATATATGACAAATACGTATTTGTTATATATATATATATATATCTGTCATATATATTTATATATATATGACAAATACGTATTTGTCATCTGACAAAATCTATCACCAGTGGTGATAGAATTTGTCAGATGATGATTAGATGGACAAAAGACTTTTTCTGTTTAATAAAAAATAACTTTCCAAAAAATCTTTTTAACTTTAAAAAACACAGATAAAACATCAATGTCAGTTTGTGGAACTCCTATTGACTTACTGGGATATATCATTAAAAAAAGAAAAGGTCTTGAGCAAGTATATATTTTGCATGATGAGTAGGATTCTGCACAGTAGGAGCTACAGTAGTATTTTCAGCAGCAACTGCAGTGTTGAGCAAAGTGTTTCAAAGCCTTTAAAGATAGCTGCTGTCACTTTCTAAGCCTACTCTGAAGGTAACAACAATCAGTAGCACATGACAGATATGGTTTTCAGTGGAACATTAGAGGAAATTTATTATTCCCCAATCTACTTGTATATAAAGGATAATAAATGTCCTATAAATGTCCAAAAACTGAAGTGATATGATATTTTTAATCTTATCACCTTTGAACATATCATATGTTCAAAGGTTATGAGATTAGAATTTCTCTATGAGACATATAAAACACTCCTAATTCAGTAGTAAACCTGGATTCTTTGGTTTGACTTATATTTTATTTTCTCCATTCTTTGTATGAACGAAACTCAAAAGAAGTTACAAATAAAGAACTTATCTCCTCATACCAAATCTGATAAACAAAACAAATAAAAAAAGAAGAAATAACATTAATAATATATTAATAATAATAATAATAGCAACAATTTTAAAATAAATTTCATTAAGAGTTAAAAATATTTAAATAAATCACATTTCACTGTTACAATTATTACTTCTACTTAGAATAACATACTTCACATAATAAACTTTCTAAAAACATGCACAATGACTAGTGATTTTGTATCTTCATGAGTATGTTAAATATATACAGCAATCCCTCGATTAATGCGCTTAATGCGTTCTTTAAAACAGGCACATTAATCGAAAATGCACTAATCGAATATAATAACCTATGGGAAAATGTATAATTCGTTCCTCAGATTTCTTTTTTGACCCTTAATTTATTTTTTAATCCAATATAATGTATCATATCTTAATAAATTAAGGTATGATACATTATATTGGATTTTTTATTGGACCATGATTTTGATAAACATATATACATAATCATCGGCAAGTTTCGCCTGCTAGAGTCTGTCTGGCTTCTTCAAGATGAGAAAGGTTATACTAACATTAAATGCAAAAACAAAAGAATGCAGTAACGACCTAAAAATCTTTTGTTTTAGCATTTAATGTTAGTATAACCTTTCTCGTCTTGAAGAAGCCAGACAGACCCTAGCTGGGGAAACTTGTCGACGATTATGTATATATGTTTATCAAAATCATGGTCCAATAAAAAAAAAAAAATCCAATATAATGTATCATATTTAGTAAAAAAAGGCCCAAATATTAAGAATTAAGGTATATCTCAGGGCCTAGTTAAAGGAAAACTATGAAGCTGAAAGATGATAAAACACATTCAGAATATAAATTTATTATTCTGCTTCTTAACAAAGAATTGAGCTAACGTAGTTTGGTGGGCATTCTGTTTCTTTTTTTCATACAACTGACGGCATGGTCTGATTACCACTTCTGCAAATTTTACTAGTTCTCTCTTCACCAGGGTCGGTCTCTAAGCATTGCTGCTTAAAAACTTTGATTGTATGAAACTATTTTCAAATTGTTTCTGTGAAACCTCTTTGGGCTTGTCAGTGATTAAATTTTCTTCATATTCTTCAGGATCTTCCTGCTGTGCATTTAAATTTAGCAGGTCGAAATCACTCAACTTCTCAGAATGAGATTTAATTAATTAGATTAATTTGAAAAGCTTCTAAAATCATTTGCACAATGTGGAAGAATGTGCTACCAAACGGCTCGCAGTAATTTTGCTAGCAGTAATTTTATTCGACTTTGTGACTTTATAACCAGGCTGAGATTTCTCTGATTTGGCTAGAAAAGTTTTGGAAGGCATTCACTTCCAATAAAAAAGGCCAGTTTCATTGACATTAAATATTTGTTGATCACAATAGTCCCCTTCTTACACAATTTTCTTCAAAATCTCTGGATTTCTCCTTATCTGCACTTGCAGCTTTGCCTGTGATTAGAACATTATGTAGGCCATTTCTTTTTTTGAAACGCTCAAATCAACCAGCACTAACGTGGAATTCTTCTTTTCCATCATTGATAGTCATTTCTTTCCAGGTTACAAAGAGACAATGCTTTTGATTTAATAAGGCCAGTGCTTAGCAGGATCCGTTTTTGGTTACAATCTTCGATCCATGTAAAAAGAAGTCTCTCTAATTCAATCATTATAATACTTTGATTTCGAGTGCATGCATGATGAACTTGAAACAGCCTCACCTTTCTCTTTGTATTCAGCAGTTGATTCACCTATTTTTGTGTCCTTGTCCTATCTTTACTCTGGACTCGCCGTGTTCATTTTTCTTTATTATTTCAAGTTTTTCTTCCAATCAGATTACTTTTTGAATCATTTTCACACTTCTATTTTTTGCTCACTAATTCTTTTACTCATCATTAAAGGTTAGGAAAATAATTTAAAATAAAAAAGCAAGGAAAACAATTGCACGAGATATGATCAGCAAAATGCTATGTAAAGCAGACGACATAAATTTTGGCAGTAAATTTGGAACATAGTGTACATGGAAATAGTGTGGTATGCCATTAAAAAATAACTTTGTAAAATGTTTCAAATTGGTAACTAAATTATTTCATCCTGGTGAGTGATTTTTTAAAATAGTTAGCCATAAAAAATGTATAGATCGAAAATTTTTAAAATCTGGAACATTTATTTTTAAGTGTATATAGGCACACTAATCAAATTTTAGAGGTGCACTAATTGAATTTGGGTATCGAAAAAAAAGGACGCTAATTGGGGGCGCATTAATCAAGGGATTGCTGTAATTTAAGCGCAATAGGTACAATTTTTAAAAATGTATTATCATTTACTGGGATCTAAATGAAAATCAATCAACATGTACCTATCATTTTTGGAGAGAGACAATTACTTTTATTACTATTATTATATTGGATGAACCTTTTTTTTGTCATTAGTATGTACATTATCCTCTTATAAATCACTAGACATTCCTTTCCCTCTGATTCTATGAAATTGGATGCAACTAAGCAATAAGCAAACTTTGTTGGCTATTATTATTTCTTTGGGCATCTCCATGGAGTCAAAGATTCATCGAGAGAAGATTGTACAACTACTCACACAATACTTATCACACTTCTTCTTGAACTCATTAACTGACAAAGTACACCTAACTGCATCTTGCAACCCATTCACTACCTTTTAAGCAAAAAATCTAGTCCTCATACCCTTCCTAACTACACTTTATACAATTTCCAGTGGTGACCATTTCTTCTCTTCCTTCCATGTATCAAAAAAGTCTCCTGTGTCGATTTTATAAAATCTCTTTTACTAACATGTTTTTATCATATCCCCTCTTTTCTGCCTATCAATTACTCACAGACAATTGATCTATCCTAATAGGGAGCATTTAATAGACCTCTTACAATCTTGGTCACTTGCCTCTGCCTCTTTTCCACCACTTCCTCATTCCCAAAGATATCCAGGCAATCAGATCTGCAGACATCCACATGGCCTTATTAAAGCTTATAAAGAGGAATAATAAATTCTTATCCCTACTCAGTATATTCTTCAAAATACAAGTAATGTGATGAGCTACTATAGCCACCTTTGCAATATGTCTATGATTTACAATTCCCTATAACCTGGGACTCATCAATTTCCTGCAGCTAGAAATGTACTGTAAACAACTTATGATCTCTTTACCCAAAGTGCACCTTATACTTAGTAATTACTGACAGCTGTTATTGTTTTTTCCCCCCTGCTGCCAGTCTAATTAAGTCATCCTGCAAAATCTCTATATCATCTTCACTGATTATCGCTATTCATAGCTTTCTGTAATCAGCAAACAACTGGAAATTTCTTCTTAAATAATTTCTTATTTAACAGAAATACAAATTAAACAGCATAGTTCAAAGCTATTTTGATATCAGTCCATCAGCCACCTTATGCAAATCATCATCTTCATATCTAACTTTATTCATTCTGATTTACATAAAAATTCCATGCAGTATGTTACTAAAGCAAAGTCCAGCAGTTGTTCTCCCTTAAGATATAAATTAGAAAAACAGCTTCATCAGAAGTCACTGTATGCCACATGATGAGTAAATGGAGTTAACAATGCTTTGGAGAGGAAATCATAGTTGGATGTCATGTGTGAAATATATAAGTATGTTTAAAATTACCTAGTCCACATTTCGAGGCTAATAAAAAAAATAAATAAAATAAAATAAAAGCTCAGAAATAGAGGTAAGAGTACAGTAAAAGGAATCAGAGATAATATGAGGGTGGTCTGAAAAGTTCTCGGCCTCGACCATAGATTGCAACACTATCGACAAGTTTTTTTTTTCTAAGTTCATACATCTGTCATAAGTATCCATGTGAAATTGCAAGTCATTCTATCAAGTAGTTTGTTTTATACAGCTGTCTGAAGCAAAAGTGTTGTCTGTATACCTTGAAATGGATAAAATTATTACTATTATTATTTTATCTTATCATGTGATTATAAAATTCTTTGTAAAAGAAGTTTAATGCCAAAAGAAATTCATTCAAAGTTCATAAAAGTTTATTGGTGCTCTTCTCCTTCAATTAAGAAATGGGCTGCAGAGTTTAAAAGTAGTACCAGCATTGAAGATGATCCATGTGAAGGACGTCCAAAAAAAAGTGTAACAATAATACCAGAAATCATTGATCAAGTGCATGATATGGTATTGGATGACCGGCAAGTCAAAGTGCATGAAATTGCTGAGACAGGCATTTCAAAAGAACGTGTAGGATATATTTTGCATGAAGAATTGCATATGAAAAAGCTTTGCGCAAGATGGATGCCGCCCTTGCTCACAGCAGATCAAAAATGCACTCGCATGAAAATCTCTGAACAGTGCTTGGAGTGTTTTAACAAAATTGATTTTGTGTGTCAACTTATTACTATGGATGAGACTTGGATTCACCATCACACACCAGAATCCAAATAGCAGTCAAAACAGTGGACAGCCTTAGTAACAAACTTGCTTGATCCACCTTTGCTACGAGTTTCCCAGTGTTGTATTACCTTACCCCAGTCCTGAAGATATTTTCAGGCGCAAACTTTGTTTGCTCATACTTGGATAAAGGATTAAACTAAATTTATTATTAGGGTTAAAAGGCTTTACCTACTCCCTATAAGCGAATGAAAGGCATTAGCTGATTGACTGTAATTTAATATGATTTTCAGATATATTTAATGTTTTTACCAAAAAATATATTTAAAACATACTTTTTTTTAAATATTGCACTGTATGGGATGGATATACATAGGCCAAGTACAAGCCTGGACTACTTTAAGAAAGGATACACTTAATACATTCTTTTTTAACATTTTAAACAATCTATAAAGAAACTTATTTTAACAGTAAGTTAGCACTCAATGGTAATCCCTCAAACAGTGTAAAAATACTTCTCCTGAACCACATGAGAAAAATGCAACAATGATCACCACTCCTATCATAACCTACTTAAGCAGTGTTCACAACATAACTGCATGTCAATACTATTCTGAATAACACTCAAAATAATTCAAACTATTGGGCAGAAAGTAATGATCTTTCTATATAAATCTCTTAGAAACAATATAATCCATTACAACTTTTGGAGTGATAGAATAATAGAAATGAGAATTAAAATAGACAGAGGCCATATGACAGTAATCGGAACTTATGCACCTGAAGAAGGAAAAGAAGAGGACTCAGAAAAACTTTTACACCCAACTGCAGAACATATTAAATAAGACCAACCCTAAGGATCACATTTTGGTAATAGGAGATCTCAACACAAGAATTGGCAATAAACCATATAAACCAAACATAGGACCTATCGGAGAACTTAACTGTAATAGAAATGGAAATAGATTAAGAGATTTTACTATAAGCAATAACCTTAAAATAATGAACACCTTCTTCAAACATAAAGACATCCAAAGATACACCCGGGAAGCAAGAGACACAAGAAGCATTATTGATTACATAATCAGCAATATCAAAATGTCAGAAATGATAATAGATACAAGAGAATACAGAGGATCTGAAATTGAATCAGATCATTACCTTTTATTCTGAAAAATAAAATGGGAACCAAGATGGAAAACAACAAAAAAAACAAGGAAAATAGAAATTTTGAATCCTTCAAAGTTAGACTTTTGGACCACAATAGTATTAAAGACTTGTACCAAAAAAGAATAAAGAACTGGATGATAAATATATAACAAAATCAGAACATAGAAGAAGTATGGTCAAACCTAAAAACCATAATGACAAAAGCTGCAAAATGAAGTTCAAGATAAAGAAAAAGTGGAAAAGAAAATGAGGCCATAGGGACTGGGATGATGAAATTAAATGCATTATTGAAGAAAAGAAAAAAAACCATATAAAAACTGGCTCAAACCTAAAAACAATAGAATCAAAAATCGAATACAGCAGAAAAAAAGCAATAGCAAAAGCAGCATGCAGGAGAATAAACAGAAACAGATGGAACAATTTTGTAACAAAATTAGAGAGAGAGAGAGAGACTGTATGCTCAAAAGACCTAATACATATAAAATCCTCAAAGATCTAAGCAATGAAACTAGAGAAAAAGCAGATATTAATACCATTAAAATAGAACCATGGCAAAATTACTACCAAGATTTATGGTATGATGAAAACATTCAAAACAGAAAACTACCCTTTGTAAACATCACTCTAGAGTGATGTTTTCTAAGGATAACTTGGAAAACATCACTCTAGAAGAATTAACAGAAGCATTAACCCAAAGCAAAACAGGAAAGGCTCCAGGAGAAGACAATATAAACTTTGAAACTTATAAAATATGCAGGACTTGAATTCTCACTCAGGTTACTTAACTTTTATAATATGATCTGGAAAGAAGGAAAATGCCCACAAGATTGGACCAAAGCAATAGTTATCCCCATTTACAAAAAAGGACACAAATCAGATTGTAAACAATTATCGTGGAATCAGCTTACTTAGTACCTGTTATAAAGTATATGCAAAATTCTTAGCATATAAACTTAAACGTATAGTAGACCTAAAATGAATAGAAGAACAAAATGGATTCAGAAAAGGCAGGTCTTGCATAGACTCTGCATTTACGTTAAAATTATTAATTGAAAAACACAGAGAAATGAACATAGAAACACACATAGCTCTTATAGATTACACCAAAGCATTTGATAAAATTATCAGAGAAAAACTATGGGAAATTCTAGAAGAATATGAAATACCAAATCAACTCTTTAGAGCCTTATATAATACATATCAAGATAATAAAATATCTCTGAAGTACAATAATTCAACATCAAGCTGGAAACCAATAAATAGAGGAGTATGTCAGGGTTGCCCTCTCTCACTGGTTTTATTTAATATATACATAGATAAAATCATAAATGAATGGAACATAACTAATGAAGGAGGATTCAAGATAAACCATAACAACAGATTAGCTACTCTCTTTTCACTGATGACCAAATAATCCTTGGAAACAATGAAGATGAACTACAAAAATCATTATGCAGTTGAAATAATCTGATAAAAACATATGGTATGGAAATATCAACAGACAAAACAAAAGTCATGGCCTTCAATGGTGCTAATCCAATAAGAAGCAAAATAGTAATAAACAACAAAATAATAGGGCAAGTAAATACATTCAAATATTTAGGTTGCACAATGTCATATCAAAATGAAGCTGATATAGAACCAAAGATATCAAACTTTTTAAAAGTAACAAGCATTATAAATAAATTTTTCAACCCAATTATGTACAAAAACACACACGAATAAGAATCTACAATACAGTAGCTAAACCAACCTTACTTTATGGCAGTGAGATATGGACAATAAAAAAAGCAGATGAAAGAAGAATTGAATCATCCAAAATGAAATTTCTGCACAGAACTGAAGGAGTCACAATAATGGACAAAATGAAAAGCAGCGAAATCAGAAAAAAACTTGGAATTACAACTTCTCTAAATGAAACAGTTATTTGCTATAGAGAAAAATGGAAAGAACACATACTGAGATTGAACAAAAGCCTAAACAAATTCTAAATTACCATCCAAAAGTTACTCAATGCAGAGGAAGACCCTTATAAAGATGGAATTGAGTCTGGAACAGGCCACTTGGCCTATAAGCCTGGAAAGGATGAAGAAGAACATTATGCTAAAGCAAGTAATGTTGTGGAATGACATATTATTTGCAAAACTGCATGCACATTGTGGCTAGTTTTCATGTTATGCAGGATGAAAAACCTGAGATTTCAAGAGGGAAAACCCTGCCACTACAAAAGTGACTGGTTAGATTTTATACAAAAGCTGCAAGGTTCTTCAAATCAATTTTAGTTAAAAAAGTACTTATAAATATTCCCTTCATACTACAGAAAAAATTGGGCAAAAGTCATCTCAATTAACTGGAAAGATTTATGCTGTGTGATTAGCATGTATGCAATCAAACCCAACAGGTGTGGGTTTAAATCCTGACATGGATGTTAGTTTATGTGAATGTCTTTAGGTGGACGATGAATTTCATTGGCTGGTGTACCACCACCACTATTTATTGGAGATGTGAAGTGATTTGAATCCAAGTATGGTTTCTACAGTTGAGATTCTGCAATTTGTATTATCTAATCCTTAGGTGGGAAGTCAATTGAATAAATTCATATGGAATAAGAGAGAAATTAGTCGGAACACTAAATTAGCTGTATACAAGACAGTGTTCAAACCAGTTTTAACTTATGGATCTGAGAGCTGGGTCAGAAGTAAAACACTTGACCAAAGACTAGAGACCACAGATATGAGAGTCCTGAGAAAGATTATAGGCATGAACAGATGGCATCAATGGCAATATCATATTAAAAACAAGGATATTAGGAAAGAACTTGATATTGTCAGCATCCAGGAATGCGTTAGCAGAGCTAATCTCAGGTGGTATGGTCACTTAAACAGAATGGGCGAAGCAAGATTAGCAAAACAAGTGTTCTCTTCCAGGTTGGCAGCAAAATGACCCAGAGGAAGACCAAGATATAGGTGGATTGATACGGTACAAAGTGCCTTAGACGATAGAAATATAAGATCTGATAATGTTGGAGTCTTGACAAGTAACAGACTGATTTGGAGGAAAATTGTAGATAGGAAATTAATAATGATGTAATTTTTTTCATGTAGTACTATCATATCCTGTACACCCCTTGAGGGTACATGGCAGGAATTTGATGATGATGATGATAATCCTTAGTCTACACAGAGTATATATGAGGGTGGTCTGAAAAGTTCTCGGCATAACAATGAAAAAACGAATTTATAATTTCAAAATTATTTTTATTTTTCAACATAATCTCCCTTAAGACTAATGCATTTATTCCAGTGATGTTCCAGTGCCATTATCCCGTCCCTAGTGGTTCTCAGTAAGACCTGAAAAATACCCCTCTACAGCTGTAATCACCTCTTGATTCGAAGAAAAATGCTGACAAGCAAGGAAGAGTTTTAGTTTTGGGAAGAGATAGAAATCAGAGGGAGCCAAATCTGGGGAATGTTAGGGTGAATGTTCCAACAATTCATAGTGTAGATCCATTAATTTTCCTATTGCCAAAACACTTCTGTGGGGAGATGCATTGTCCTGATGAAAGATGATGTTTTTCTTCTGCAAACCAGGTCTTTTCTCACGAATTTTTTCATCTAGTCTGGTTAAAAGATTGGAATAATATTCCCCAGTTATTGTTTTATCCTTTTCAAGACAAGTTTTATCCTTTGTCTTCTTTGGCACTGAACAACTGGCTTCTGTCCACTATTTTGACTGTTGTTTGGATTCCGGTGTGTAATGTGAATCCAAGTCTCATCCATGGTAATAAATCGACACACAAAATCAGTTTTGTTAAAACACTCCAAGCACTGTTCAGAGATTTTCATGCGAGTGCATTTTTGATCTGCTGTGAGCAAGCGTGGCACCCATCCTGCGCAAAGCGTTTTCATTTGCAATTCTTCATCACCGAATGAGTAGCTAAGTGCACACCCCATAAATAGTCTTTTCTTCTCTTCAATGTCAAAACGCTTCACAAACAACTTCTTTCAGTTCCTCATTGTATGCAAAATGTCATTCTAGGAGCACAACCTTCAAGATGGCCAGGTAGTAGTCAGAGGGTTCCAGATCTTGGCTATGAGAAGATCAGTCAAGCTAAATGTTGCATCTGCATTCCTTGTGTGAAAACTGGTGTGAAGTAGGGTGTTGGTGTCACGCAGGAGAAGGATCTCATTCATGTTTCTGGTAGGCTGAACTCTACAGATGTAATTTTTCAATTTCTGCAACATCTCCACATATCATTTAGAATTTATCATGGTGCCTCTCTCTCCAAAAAAAAAAAAAAAAAAAGTTCGCATAAGCAAGACTCAATTTAGTCCAAGTACACAGTTCAAAGCTGTCTTTTGCTGTGCTCACATGCCCAATCATAGTGTCACCCACTGTGGCATACCTAGAGACTATTTACTGTCCACTCAATGACATGTAAAGAGCTTTTTGTCATGTTTGAATCAAAGAAAGGAAGCATTACTTTCATACTGATCCTCATAGTAATATGAGGGACATTGTGTGGGATTGTTCACACACACACACACACATACACAATGAAAATAATGAAAAACTTACCAGTTGAGGTATCCTGACTTTTGGAGATATTTCAAGTAAAATGGCTCTCACAGGAAAGGATGGCCAATCATGAATCTGTGTGTCAAAAAAAAAAAATAAATTAAAAAAAAAAAAAAATATATATATATATATATATGTATATTTCAAACTTTAATCACTCAAAAAAGTTTAAAATGTAAAACCTTACATATTGGTGCTGTGTATGGACAAGACAGTAAAAAGAAAGGAGGAATATGTTCATTTCATTTTTTTTTTTTTTTTTTTTTGACTAGTTCAAGTTTGACTAACTGAGGGCAGAGAGTAGGGGAGACTGTTCCAAAGAACAGGAATAGATGAAAAGGAGGCTGAGGAAGTTAGTTCAGAAAGTTTCAAGTAGGACGGTAAAATCATATCAGTTGTAAATATAATGCTCATAATAATAATAGCAGCAGATTACTAAGTGCTGAAAATGATATACTGCATGCTATTAGCATCAAAATGAAATATGAACTGCTGCAGCATACCAAGTTCAATTCTAAATGTAAAAGCTGTTCCACTGAGAAGAATGATCTCCAACAGTGTTGCATATGCAAAGCTGCAGACATTTTCAGTTTTTACAGTGTACTTTCATTTTTTGAATGATATATATATATATATATATATATATATATATATATACACACACTAGGGGGGGGGCTCCACTCCCCTGACGCCTAAACACCCCCCTCCCTGAGTTCCGGACTGGTAGGCCGGTTCTCCTTCAATTCTGATGACTCGAAACAGGGGTTCCGCCCGCTTGGCATCCAGAGATATTACAGCTATGTAGGAGATGATCTTAAGATAACAGTCTCCTAAATTTTTGGCAAATTAATGCAACCATATTTGTTCAGGTTAGGTGAATTCTTCATAGCCATGGCTGACTCTAAAAATAATCTTTCTGAACTGTAACAACTTCTAAATAGCACATTGGTTTTCATCCATCTTTAGAAATGTGTGCTTTAATATCATGTTTAGACCAGCCATCTCTGTATTGTACCCTTCCCAAGTAGGTGAATCTTTCTACTTCTTCAAATTTTTCATCATTAATTGAAATTTTCATAGGCTTATTTCCTGAAGACACTGTTTTTGATTTGTGAATGCTGATCTTAGTGATTAATCCATAATTACTAAGTGCCTCAGAAACTCTATCTGTTAATTGTTGTAACTGATGTTCATTCTCTACTATTAGGTCAATGTCATCGACAAATCTGAGAATATTGATTTATCTGTCAGCAACTGTAATTCAAATACCACTATTTTCCAAGTTTATTATATATGTGCCACATTTAAGTTAAAAAGCATCAATAAACATATGCAGCCTTAATGCGAACTGCTTTTCGTTTTGAAAGGCATGCTATAATTGCCATTGATTTCTATTAACATTTCTGAGGAACAGTAAATACTTTTAATTAGGTGTACTATTTTATTATCTATTCCATACTGATTCTCCACAATGCCTCATGCCATACTGAATTGAAGGCCTTCTGTATATCTATAAAATTGTGACATAATATTTTAGTATGTCCAATAATTACAATAAGATATATTGTAATTATTATTATATTTATTATTACAATTATTATGTCCAATAAGATGTAAAATAGATTATTTATTGTAAATAAATGATCTATTTTACTCTTGTTTTTATGGAATCCTGCTTGGTTCTCTGAAAGTATACTTTCTATTTTCCTCTCAATCCTAGAGAGTAAGATTTTTAGGAATATTTTGCTTGGATGACTGATTAAACTGATAACTATTATTTACTAAAATAAAGAGCCAAAAGACTTCAGTTCGATGATGCAAAAATTATAAAAATCAAGTGGATATTAAATCCAGCACTATTTCAAAGCCAAATACAGAAACTATAAAAGTTTCGTATGAAATTTGACCAGATATAATAGAATATAACAGAATAATAGAAGATATAATACAAATGTCATTTGTATTATATCTTCAAGGTTTTTATTTGATCATTTTCAAACCTCGATTGACCAATTAGTATTAGTGAAGGTTTTTGTTAATCTATTTATTTGGAAAGCACTTCTAGAGTTCTTTCTTTGTAGTTCTTCTTCAATCTTTACACATTCATTAAGAATCTAGTTGGTTTTAGCTGTTTTTATTTTATTTCTTATTATTTTGTTTAGTTCTTTATATTTTTTACTGCTATAATTATCCTTGTTCATAGTGAATTTTGAGGTTCTCCTTTGATTCGTATAGTTGTAAATTGTCTTCTGTAATCCAGGGTTTGATTATCCTAAGAGGTTTTCCTATTATGGTGTCATCTGCTTCTAAAATTATTTTGGAAAACAGCTTGTAATCATTTTCAATACTTCTGAATTCTTCTGGGGAGATATTTTTATTTTATTTCTTATTATTTTGTTTAGTTCTTTATATTTTTTACTGCTATAATTATCCTTGTTCATAGTGAATTTTGAGGTTCTCCTTTGATTCGTATAGTTGTAAATTGTCTTCTGTAATCCAGGGTTTGATTATCCTAAGAGGTTTTCCTATTATGGTGTCATCTGCTTCTAAAATTATTTTGGAAAACAGCTTGTAATCATTTTCAATACCTCTGAATTCTTCTGGGGAGATATTCAATGAATTAATAATGTGGGATTTATACTGTTCTCTGATATGAGGTGATCCCAACTTCTCAATATTATAATTTTCTTTGTTTCTGGTTACCTTTATTTGTTTTTAATTTTAGATTCAAGGTAGTAATGATCATGCTGTGATCACTGCCAACATCAGCTCCTGGGAAAGATCTAGTCTTAGGAAGGTTAACTGATGTTTTATGTGTTATCTGAACAAGTATGTAATTAATTAAATTTGATATAATTAATTTACAATCAGTGTACCACATTGATGGAACTGTACTCAAGGAAACTGATGAAGCTAGGGATTTAGGGGTGTTGGTAAAACAGACAGTTGACGTTTAAAGGGCATTTTGTTAAGGTGGCTCATAAGATTACTTGGCTACTGAAGAACATGCTAACAAGTAGAGATAAGGAAGTTGTTATTCCTCTTTATGAGATCTTGATACGTCCACATCTGGATTATGTTCAGGTCTGATCTCTAGGAGATGGAGAAGTGGTGGAGAGGATTCAGAGGTAAGTGACCAAGATGGTGAGTGGCATGTGGAATGTTCCCTATGAGGACAGATTGAGGGTATGTGGATTGCAGAAATTGGTTGGTAGGCGAAAAAAAAGGGATACAATACAAACATTTACTCAAAGGATTTAATAGGACTGATGCAGGGGAAAATGTTTCAGCACTTCTGAATTAGTGCAGAACAAGAGATCATCCCTGGAAGTTGAGTGAAGGCATGGTTAGTAGGAATGTGAGGATTTTTCACTTGGAGAGTTGTGAATAAAAGGAATGGGTTGCCAGAGTCAGATGTGATTGCTTTGTCTGTTAATGGGTTCAAAGAGAATGATAAATGTAATGATACTTCAGAAAAAAAAAAAAAAAAAAAACTTTTTTAAAAAATTCAAAATTATGACCAGAACTCTAAATTTTAAAGGATTAAAACCTCTTTATACTGAAAACTTATTAAAGTCTCTTTGTATTGATTTCTACTTATTTTGTTTTCTGGTTCATTAATTTCTAAACACTTACATACAGAGATGGAATTCCTTCTTCTTCTTCATACAATTTTAACAATGCAATAGTGGTCGAGATGGCATAATGAAGGCCTGATAAGTCACTAGAAAAAAGTCTTAACTGAAGAATAAACAATAAATGTTAAATGGATTATCACATTAACAAATTAACTACTGGTGCTTACTCTTTATAAATGATAAATTCTAAAACATAAAATAAACCATTATATATATATATATATATAAGGGATTGGCATCCAAAAATTTCAATATGACAGAATTTGACAAAAGGACAGAATTTCGTGCCGGCTGGGGCGTCGCCCAGTTAAACATGGCCCCCATTGTTTTCACCAGGGAACCAGGACAAACAGCGAAAAGCCAGCTACTGGAAGAAATCCTAAAACTTATCCCAACTCAACATTACCAGAGTTCAAGATCAGTACTATCAACATAAGAAGCATGAATGGCAAAGAAACAGAGCTAGCTGAGGAATTGGATAAGTACCAGATCGACATAATAGGAGTGACTGAAACAAAAAAGACAAAAACTGGTGTGATCTTTCTGAGCAATAAATACACAATGTTATATTCAGGCAATGACAATCAAGGAAAAGAAGGAGTAGCCATAGTATTCAACACTAAATATGAAGCTAATCTTCTTGAATGGCAGGCAGTCTCAAGTAGAGTGATGTGGGAAAATATGAGAATGGGGGAACTGGACAATGAGACTTATTTGTGCCTATGGTCCTGAAGAAAGTTCTACTAAGGAAGAAGTGGAGGAATTTTTTGAGGCTTTAGAGAAAGCAACTGACACGAGGAAAAGTTGGTCCTTTTTGGGGATCTAAATAGCAGAGTAGGAAATGATTGTCAGATATACAAAAATATTTTGGGAAAATTTGGAGAAAAGAGCAAAGCTAATAATAATGGTAAATACCTGTTGAATTTCTGCTCAGGACGTGGACTGGTTATTACTAACACAATGTTCCAACATAAAAATGTGCACAAATTCGCATGGAGAGAAGAGGCAAGGAATAAGAAAAGTCTCACTGACTATGTTATTGTTGATAGTGATGTTTTCCTACTGGTGCAGGACACCAGAGTGTACAGAGGATTTGAAATTGGAAGTGATCACCATTCAGTCTTGAGCAGGATAAAATTGAATTTCATATTGAAAAGAAGAACATGTAAGAAATTTTAAAGAGAATAAAAGTTGAGCAGCTCTCAGATGTGAACTGTAGACTACCATGCACAAATATTATTTAAGAAAAAATGAAAGAGTTTGAGAGCAGGAACCAAACCTTGTAGATTCAGTGGCAAGCCCTAAAGAAAACACTGATTGATTCAGTCAGAGAGGTATGTGGTGGGGTTGTGTGCAAGAATAGAAAAATGAGAAATCCCTGGTGGACACAGGAAGTTAAAGAGGCAGTGAAGGAAAAGAAGAAAGCATATTAAAAAGTTTTCCTAGCAAATAAGTCTGCTTGTGCTCTTAGAGAATACAGAGACAAATATAAGAAAGCTAAATACTGTGTAAAACTGGCTAAACAAAAGTCATGGGAGGACTTTGGCAAGAACATAGAAAATAAATATCAAGAAGGTGGTAAGATATTCTGGAGGTTGTTGAAGAAGCTTAGGAATGGAGGAAAGAGTGCTGTAAAGGAATTAGAGATGATAAAAGTGACATGAAAGCGGGAGAAAAATATATCCTTGAAGTATGGAGTAATTACTTTGAAAAACTGCTAAATGAAACTTGCAGTGATGACAGCGCAGTAGTAAAAAACACTGAACAGGCATGCAGTCAGGAATACATCAAAAAAAGCCATCAAAAGCCTGAAATGTGGAAAGGCAGCAAGAGTAGATGATATTCGACCAGAAATGCTCAAGTATGGAGGTATAAAAGTCATACAGTGGATGCACTGCATACTTCAGAAGGCTTGGATAGGGGGACGAATTCCATATCATTGGAATTCGTTATCTGAGTGTTCCTGGTAAGATATATGCAAGTTTATCAACCTTCTCAACCGTTTCTCAAGTATACTTGAGAAACGGTTGAGAAGGATTGTGGAAGAGAAGTTTGTTGAAGAACAAGCTGGATTCAGGCAAAATTAAGGCTGTCAGGATCAGATTTTCACTATATGACAGATAGTTGAGAAAGCATGGGAATATAACAAAGATCTGTATTTAAGTTTTGTCGATCTGGAAAAGGCATATGACAAGGTGCCAAGAGAGAAGCTATTCAATACGCTACAGTTATATGATGTCAATGAGGCATTATAGCAAGCAATACTTAGTCTTTATTTAAGTTGTAATTGAAGGAAGTACAGGAAGATGGTTTAATGTTAAATCTGGTTTGAGACAAGGATGTACATTATCACCTCTGTTATTCATTATCTATATGGATACATTATGAAGGAAAGTGGTATGAAACATGATATCAGAATTGGAGATATTAATGTCAGCTCATTGCTTTATGTGGATGATGTTATACTTCTAAATAAATCCGCTACAAGTCTGCAAGATTCCCTGACTAAATTGAATAACTGTTGTAATAGATATGGTATGAAGGTTAGCATTAAAAAGACAAAGACAATGAAAATAGGCAGAAACATTGAAAATATCAACTGCATTGTGAATGGAGAACTTATAGAACAAGTAAAACATTTCAGCTACTTGGGTATGATTTTTAGTGAAGATGGTAAGTTAAATATGGAAATAGACAACAGAATCAACAAAGCTGGTATGGTTGGAAGTCAATTGAATAAATTCATATGGAATAAGAGAGAAATTAGTCAAAAACACTAAATTAGCTGTATACAAGACAGTGTTCAAACCAGTTTTAACTTATGGATCTGAGAGCTGGGTTAGAAGTAAAACACTTGACTAAAGACTAGAAACTACAGATATGAGAGTCCTGAGAAAGATTAAGGGCATGAACAGATAGCATCAATGGCAATGTCATATTAAAAACCAGGATATTAGGAAAGAACTTGATATTGTCAGCATCCAGGAATGCATTAGCAGAACTAATCTCAGGTGGTATGGTCACTTAAGTAGAATGGGAGAAGAAAGATTAGCAAAAGAAGTGTTCTCTGCCAGGTTGGCAGGAAAAAGACCCAGAGAAGGTGTATTGATACAGTAAGAAGTGCCTTAGAAGACAGAAACATAAGATATGATAATATTGGAGTCTTGACATTTAGCAGATTGATTTGGAGGAAAATTGTAGATAGGAAGTTAATAATGATGTAATTTTTTCATGTAGTACTATCATATCCTGTACACCCCTTGACGGTATATATCAGGAATTTGATAATGATGAAATTTCAGTATATGCACACATATACATATAAACAAAATGATATAGAAATATACAGGCAAGTCTGTGTTATCCAAATAGCTAGAAAAACTGCATGTTTGGATAGTGTACTTTTCCCACATAGTACGTTCCCCCCCCCCATCTCCCTCAGAATGATGCTTTCTGGTTTGTGCTAAAGTGGTGCTGCGGTGTGTAAGAAATATGAAATTTGCATTATATTCGTAATGCTCTTGGTCCCATCATAAAATTCATAAAAACAATTTATTAAATTACTAAAATAAAGAGCCAAAAGGCTTCAGTTCAGCAATGTAGAATTATATAAATCAAGTGGATATTAGATCCAACATTATTTTAAAGCTGAATGTAGGTGAACTATGAAAGTTTCATAAGACATCTTGTGAATGCCAGGGAGTGTATTCCAGTAAGCTCTCTGGTCAACTTACCTTATGAAACTTTCATAGTTTCTACATTCGGCTTTGATATAACTGGATCTAATATCCACTTGATTTATATAATTATTTATGAATTTATAATGCACATAGAAAAGTGATATTATTGCAAGAAAAAAGAAGAAATGCTTGAACTGTACTTTGTATGGAATATTATTATTGCACCAGCACCTCTATGGAGTCCTAAGACTCATCATGAGGGGTCAAAACTATTAACATAATATCTATCGTACCTCTCCTTGAAACCATTAACAGACATAACACTTACACCTAACTCAGGTAGCCCATTCCATTCAGTAACCAAGTAATCCCATGAGTTACCCTGGCTAATTTAACAATATGCCAGGGGTGGGCAAACTGTGGCTAGTAAGCTGCATGCGGCTCCCGAGACAATATTGGTTTTCATTGCCATTTAAACTTTTATATTAATAATCTATAGTAGTATAGTATGTACCAATATTAGAATATTTTATTTCGTAAATGCTTTAAAGATAAGTAAAAAGCATATAATTTTAAACTTTACATTTTTAGCTTTTAAATGGTACTAACCAAAAGGGTTGTTAAGGTGGATTTTATTATCGTATTTGGTTGGTTAAAAGTGTTTTGACATTTTATGGCCTGTGTTGCTCCTGACAAAATTAGTTCCAAAAGTGACTACTATGATTGCTGCATTACCCACCTGCTTTCATTGTCTGGACTCTGTTTCATCACTCTTCATGCAGTACACATAAGTTATGTGCTTGTGGTGGTAGTGGAACATAACTAGTGAATTTTAGTGTAGATAAATACTTTTCTGATTAATAAATAATTAAGATTGATTTTAGTAAAAGTCATAAAACCCTTGTTTAAAATGACTGAGCAACAGAAGAGTATAAAACGGAAATATGAACAAGAAAAGAGAATGTTTAACCAACAATGGGAGGATGATTTTGCTTTTACTGTTAAGGGTGAAAAGGCTCTTTGTCTTATCTGTCATACAACCATCAGCCACTTTAAAGTCAGTAATGTAAAGCGTCACATGCATGTAATCATAAAAAGTTTGTGTCTGAATTTCCTCCTGAATCAGAACTGCAAAAAACAAGATAAAACGTTTGAAATCTAATTTAGTCACTCAACAAAATAACCTATTTTCCCTCCGTAAGCAAAGTGATTTGGCTACTGAAGCTAGTTTTGTTATAGCTTGGAATATTGCTCATAGTAAACTACCTTACAGTCATGGAGAATTTGTTAAAAAGAATATTAGTGATGTGATTGCAATTCTCGCTCCAGAGAACTCAAAACTTAAACAGGCAATAGAACAAATTCCTATCACCTACCGCACTGCTGAGAGACGTATTTCTGAAATATTTTCTGCGGCTCTTGAACATTCAAAAATGTATTATATGTGGCTCTTATTACCGAAGAACTTGTCCACCCTTGCGATATGCCATCTAAACTTCACTATCTATTTATCTACTACTACTACACTCAAATCTATGGCTTCATCATTTTCCTGGAGTACAGTTCCCTCAAAGTACATAGCTTGTATTTGTATGTATTTGTATCTCAAAATGCTTAACTTGACACTTTTCCACATTAAATTGATATCCTTGATGTTTTGCCCATCCTATCAGCCTATTCAAATCATTCTGCAAGTTCTCTACATCAACTTGATTATCTATTATCCCATCTCACTTGGCATCAGTGGTGAGTTATAAGGGGCTCGCACGAGCCCTTTGTTAATTTTTTCTCAAATTTGCAATCCCCTTGTTCTTCTTGTTTGCTTTTTTATTTTTTCAAAAAAAAAAAAAAAAAAAAAAAAAAAACATAATTTTTTGAAATATATTAAGTGACAAACTCATAAGGTAACCTAGCAAAAATTAGTCTACTCGGCAGTGTATAGATTAATTAGAATTATTGTTTCAACTCCTCTATAACTAATGCACCCAAGTTTGAAAATAAAATAAGCGATGCGCTAACGTTACCCTTCTCCCATCTGGTAGCCAATCGTATGGTAAAACCGTTGATTATTACTTGAAGTATAAAAACAAAAGAGAAATAAAACGTACTCAATATTATTGTGTTTAGATAATATTTATTTATTATTTATAGATTGATTGTCATAAAAACTTCTATCGCAAACAAAACAAATTTATTTTGTCTATAAAAAATGCAGACTATTGCATATGTGCGATTATAAAAGATTTTATTCTTATTATATTTTGATAGTTAATGTTTGATAGTGAATGTTTTTCTTATGTAAGATAAATTCACACAGATGATTGTGTGCAAATATTTCATGTTTAAATCATGAAATATTTCTTTAAAAATGATAACCTTTACAGGTTGATTGTCCCCTCATACTTTTTGACTGGCATTTGTACACAAGTTGTACTAATAAAAGTTTTTGTGTGACATACGGTTTTTTTTTTTTTTTTTTTTTTTGCTCGACGATGCGAGCCCTTTAATATTTCCATAGCTCACCACTGCTTGGCATCATCTGCAAACAACTGAATATCTCCCTTCAAATTATTTCTAATATTCTTATTATGATTATTATTATTATGGGATATCCCATGGAGTCCCTATATTCATCAAGGGAGGCCTTAAAGATTATGTCAAGCACTGTCCAACATTCACACAGTAACTATCATACTTAGCTTTGAACTCATTCACAGTCATGGCACCCACAACAGGCTCTAGCAACCTATTTCACTCATTCACCACTCTCCAAAGGAAAAAATCTAGTCCTGACACACCTGCTAACAACAATCTTACTCAGTGAATAATGATGGTCCCTATTCCACAACCAAACCTGTTCTGAAAAATTTCCTCTGTATTAATCTTGCAAAATCCCTTCAGTAATTTGTATGACTCAATCATATCATCCTTTTCTGCTTGTCAACCTATTTCTGTAACCCACAAATCTTCAACCTTTCATCATATGGTTCATTCCATACACCTGCTAGCATCTTGGTTACTTGCTTCTGGATCCTCTTCACCACCAAGAAAGCCAGGTGACCAGATCTACACACAGTAGTCAAGATGAAGTCTTACCAAGTTATTATACCTCTATAAAGAGGTATAATAACTTGCTTGTCAGGGTATTCTTCAGTAACCAAGCAATCCAATGGGCTGCTTTTGCCACTTTTATAATATGTCATCAAAACTTTAACTCCCTATCCATTAACATCCCCAAATCCCTGGCTTCATGAATTTCCTGAAGTACAGTTCCACCAATGCAGTACACAGCTGGTAATCTTTTCATTCCAAAATGCATAACTTTACACTTTCTCACATTAACTGATATCCATTCTCCTTTGCCCAGGGTGTCAGTCTATCCAAATCATTTTGCAAAATTTTAACATCATCTTTATTAATTATTGCTCTACCCAATTTTGCATCATCAGCAAACAACTGAACAGTTCCTCTCAGATCCTTTCCTATCTCATTAATGTAGAAATTAAGTAGTAGCAACTCAAAAACAGAGCCCTGTGGCACACCACTAGTCACAAGCCTTCTACTGGACTCTACTTCTGAAAAAACTACTCTCTGATATCTCTCCATCAACCACCCCCTTATCCACTTCATGAACTTCATATCCATCCTCACACCCTGCAATTTATTAATTAGAATTCCATGTGGAATCCTGTCAAATATCTTTGCAAAGTCCAGCAGTATCATGTAAATAAATCTTTATTCAACTACTCAGCTGTCAATGTATTATAAAACATGAGCAAGTTACTGAGGCAACTGCCTCTATGTTAGTGTTGAGAGGGACTTGTTAGAATGAGATGTTTTTTGCTCACAGATATAGTGATTCTTCGTAATATGTCGCAAAAAAAAAAATCCACTGACATATACTTGTGCCAAGTGCCTTGATGTCATCAATGTTTTGGTGGAATCCATGATAGTTTCATTGTAGGAATGATTTCATTATTTTTGGTGGATTTATCTGACTTCCCAGTGTTGTGAGATTTTGTTTTTATCCACCTGGGCTTTTTCCTTTTTGAGGACTATGGACAGCCAGTGTCTATCTCATCCTCTTCAGGAAAAATATCCAAGAATGTCAACAAATTCAACTCTGTTTGGGACAATGGGTGTTTTTTGTAGTTTTATTTTCCTATGGAGATGGAACTGTATCCATCCCATCTATTAGTGGGTCTAGAAGCAAGTCTTTAATTCTTTGATGTGTATGTTCCATTACTTTTTAACTAGTGGATTTGATGTAGTGGCTTCATTTTTGGTGTAATTTCAGGAGTACAGCCATATTCATTTATTTTTTTTCTGATTTGCTGTATTGAGATTGTGAGTAAATCATACCATTCAGGGATGAGGTAATTGTGAGAAGGTGGAGTTACATGTGTTACTGTTACCTTTTCAGAGTAAAAGAATTTTTCCACTAGATGTTGTAGTATTACTTTCTCTCCACCTCCTGATATGATATTTTCTGCTCTGTCTTGATCTTTTGAATCTTTCCACTTATGGCATGTTCAGAAGTAGGCTGGATGAACACCCTTGCTTTCAATAATGTTGGGGAGTTTCAAGGTGTTGAATGTAAAGATAATATTCCTGATCAGTGCCAGGATACTATCTGAATATATGAGAAGTCTTATTCTCAACAGATTTTAGGATCCTTCCAACCTTTCTAAAACTTTCTGATCAAGAAGGGTGACATTTCCCAATAGGTCATTCACCTATTGAATTAGAAATACGAGAAATGATGGTACCGTTATAGATGTCTCTAATGGTTTTTGTTTCTTATATTTAATATCTGTTGATGGTGCAATGGTTTCTGAACTTGGTTGAGGCTTGTTGAGAGCTCTGATAAATATGAAAGGCTCACACTCACAAAAAAAAAAAAAGGGTGTGAGTGTTTTAGCATGAGCGCTCTCCTCCCCCCGCCATGGAGTCACACATGAAACCACTATCTGGCAAGCAATTTGTCTGGAAATGGAATGTTCCAGGCTACCCCCAGATACCAAACTAGCACTACAGCAAACCTTGGATCCTATCCCTGGAAAGGAGACTTACTGCAACACCATTAACTACTGTAGGGAGCCCACTAGCCAAAGCAGTGCAAGACTACAATGATCCTCCTTTCTGGTGTCTATGGATTGCACTGACAGCAAACATGTTAATAAGGTGCTGGATTCCAGAAAGTGGTCTGGAAAATGGGAGACTAAAAAAGACTCAAGAGAAGTAGAGCGAAGACTACAGGAAAGGAAAAAACAGACCAGTACAATCACTGAGAGGTATCACCCACTAAAAACAAACAAGTGCCTCACATGGATACGATAAAAATACAAGAATGAATATTATACATGAGCAGTGACCAGGTTATTAGGTATGTTTACCTAATAGTGAGTAGCATACACTTCAACAATAGCATAACTTCAACTCATGGAGGCATGGAATTCACACTATAGTCTTACATTGGACTGCAGTGGATCAGTGCTTCAACAGTTGAGCATCTGTGAGATGAGGCAGCAATTGAGTCACCAACTAATTGGACCAATGAAGTGTAGTAAAATTATCCTTATGCTCCTAGAACTATCCAAATGACATATTGTGACATACCTGCTGTGCTGTTATGTCACAAGATTACTAGATGAGCAGAGTCCTGCAGTCATTTGCTGACATACCCCCACTGGACAAAGTTTGAAACATTGCAGACCAGCAGACCACTATCTTATTGCAGCACAACTTCCAATTGTGGTTTATTTGTTAATCTGTGATTTTTGTCACTTTCACAGATATTTATTCTAAAGAAACCCCTTCTCAGCCATTTCAAAGAAAAATTCCATATTTATCTGGTTGATAAACTATGAACTTCAAATGTCCTTTCTCTGCATAATTTGTTTCAGACATCATCATATCAATTATCTTACTAGTCAAAAATAGTCTGAAGTATTCAAATTTTGTCAGAAGTAATTACCACCTATAGTCTGGCATCTTCACTGAAAGGCATAATAATTGGCTAAATATCAGTCTGTTCTATTATCTCTTACTTTTGTTGGCTGAATGGGATAGGCCTATTTTAGATGTTCTGTCAATACTAGATGAATCTTCCTCATCTTGATAACCTTTGTCGCTTGAATTTTCATCAAAAATGTTCATCACTTTTGAGTTCTCCATCATGCTGCAAAGAATCATTTAAAAACAGCTCAATATCATAATGATCCAAAGTGAGTTTTTTTCCCTGAAAGTACCATTTTTCACTGACACCAGCATTTATTACAAACATTAAAAGAAAAGTGATGTATAGAAATATTCTAAGATGGCAGCATCCAAGTCAATATGAAAAAATAAGACTTTCAGTAGTGCTTACTTGATTCTGATATCATCTAAAGATTGCAACTGTCAGTCTTATAATCCTCTGTTGGCTTCCCACATCAACAAGCTGACTTTAGTCACAGAACTGCTGCTGGTTCTCTGGTTTGTTGGCCCATTCTTAGTAAACTCAAAACACCATTGTGTATAACAGCACAGCAGTGCATCAATGCTTGTACCAAGCTCAAAATCCCTTAGGTCATGATGAACAAACACAAGACATTGATGAAACAGTGGATTCCATACATGATAAGGACAGAATTAATAAACTGGCTGCCTAGTGTATGTATGTATGTATATCAATATCGAAAGACAAACAGGGGGAAAAGGATCATGTAAAGAAACTGAAGTTTGTATAATCAACTGAAATATCTACTTGGGCATGAAGTTTCCCAAGCATTTGCCCATTATGATTTACACAATATCCAAAATCACTTAGGTGATTATCCAAACTCACACTAACTACAGTGTGTGTGTGTGTGAGAGAGAGAGAGAGAGAGAGAGAGAAATTCATGATTACTGGAAACAGCAATTATCCAAAATGTAGATATCCATGTTCATGACAAAAGAAAAAAAAAAAAAAAGAGTAAGGAAATTACAACAGACAATTATAAAAGGATGCATTTCATAATAGTGCTGTTTGTATAGTACTATTATGAAATGCACTCATTATCACAACAATTATAACAACTGACATGATTCCAAATTTTAATAGACTCTAAATACCATACTTCATTAAATGTCATCACAACCAAAGTACAATTATTATCATAATTTTGAGTAATTTTTACCAATAAATACATTACTGGAAGAGTTTAAACCTTAAATGGAAAATTACAGCAACACATATATGACCAAACATTAATTGTATTTGAAGGCTCTCATAATTGCTTACATACAATACAATTTGAAAGTGCCCATAAACAAATTTTGGTTGGTGTTTTTTTTCTCACTGTTTTTCTGAGAATTTTCATATGATAGTTCTCATTTGCAGCATTCATGTAAAATTCTAATTAGCTTATCAAAAGTTAAAGTGCAATTTATGATTTTGGCTTGGGTACCACAACAATTATTTTTTGCCTGATTCTGCCACTACAAATGACTAAATGAAACCAGAATTAAAATGATATGAAAAATTTTAAGAGAGATCCTAATTACAAATTACATTAAATTTCAAATAGCAAGTAGCCAGTGCAAAATTTCAACATTAGTTTGAAGCATTCTGTCAATAAAAGTGACCCAAACTGAACCCATACAGACATATTTGTGTGCATCCTACCCTGTTTTCCCTTTTTTGGTCTTTCCTAGACAAATTTCAACAAAATTTGTCCAGTAGCAAGTATCCAGGAATAACTGTGTACAAGAAACAAATATAATGAGAGTTTATTATATATTTTGAAATGCAAATGAAAAAGTATGTGTATTGAATTGAAACTCCTATGAATTTAAAAGCACAAAAGAACTCTAGAGAGAATAGTGGATCAAGCTGGTCTTTAGATGAGTACATGAAAGATGCTAACTTATGAAAAGGATGGAAGGAGGAGACTTGTACATTTAAAGTCTAAAAAAAAAAAAAAAAGCTTCGGCAATTTTCTTGATAGATCTTTGACCTCTGATATATAGTATAAAAAATGTCTTCTTGGAAAGATGTTTCTTTGAGTTAATAATCTACTGGAAGAAGACTTGCAATTGTGATGAAGAATTCTTCCAAAGAACAAAAATATCATCTGCAGAGTAAAGCCGTAAGTAAAGATGTGGAGGATATACACTTCAAAAATGTTTCACATAATAGTTGGCAAGGATGTGAAGGAGTAGTAGAGAACATACAACATATGGTTGTTTGTATGTATAATTTCTTTTTCTTTTTTTCTGGAAAATAATTGACATTAATGGTGAAATCCAACATTTTAATGATGTCTGAAAGAAAATTTTTCTTCAGTAATTTCAAAATATCACTTAATGGAATATTAAAAACAAATTATTCCAGACAGATAAAAATTTAAGAGCTACAAGGAAAGAGTCGACCTTGGATACTCAGTGGCAAACTAAAGAAAATGCTGGTTGATTCAGTCAAAAAATATGTAGTGAACTTGTCTACAGAACTTGTGCATAGAAAAATCAGTATTCCACAGCAGACATAGGAACTTAAAGAGTATTGATTTTTCTATAAGCAGGCACTGGAAAGAAGAAAATGTATTGAAAGTCTCTAACAGGAAGTTTACCAAAACAAAGAGTAAAAGTAGCTAAACAAAATTCATTAGAGACTAGTAAGAACATAGAAAATAAATCTTAGAAAGGTGGTAAAGTGTTATGGAGGCTATTGAAAATGCTTAGAAATGAAGAAAGGAGTGCTGTAAAAAGAATAAGAGATAATAAAGGTGACATGAAAATTGAACATAAAGATATTCTAGATATTATTATTAAGTGAGTGAGACCTCCAGGGAGTTGGGGACCCACTGAAGGAGGTCACATATCGCTCACACACCAGCTGTCATTCACACTACCTGAAATCACCACCTCCAAAGGAATCCATCCCAGATGCATCACTCTATGTGAGAAAAATCTACCTCTCATCCCCATTTTCACTGCATTCATTCTAAACTTCCATGGAGATATCCTATCCTCCCCTCCTCACTCTCCATAAAATGAAAAACTCCAACTACTAGTATCTCATATAACCCTTTCAGAAGTTTGTAAGTCTCGATCATATATTGCCCCTCTTTCTTCTGCATTTCCACAAATTCTTAATCTGTGTTCATAATCTGTATTCCACAATCCTGATAGCATCTTTAATACACACACTCCTTTGCACTCTCTCCACTGTATTAGCATCACCATGGAAACCAGGAGACAAGACCTGTGCACAATAGTTCAAGTGAAGTCGTATCACGGCATTGTAAAAGGTAAAATGACTTCCTTATCCTCAAACATCAAGGTTTGTTCCACCACTGCAATTTTCCTCTAGTTATATTTGCAATGTTTGCTATATGGTCCTTGAACTTATTACAGGAAATTGTTCCTGTCTACTAAAACTCCACAATCCCTAGCCAGATCAGTTTCTTCTAGCACAATCTCATATAATATGATATTATATGAGATTGTGCTAGAATCTCATTATACCAAAGTGCTAAATTTACATTTACTACCAAGGAATTAATAGCTATTATCATTTACTCACACTTCAGCCTACTCAAATCATTCTATGTAAATGCTGTATATCATTAGCATTCCTGATTGTTCTGTCATCAATAAATTATTCATCATCTCCTGTCAGGTTCTTCCCAATATCAATCATATTTGGATTGAATAACAATGGTCCAAAGACTGATCCCTGTGGTACACTACTGGTCATCCTGAATCTTGCACACTCGCATCCCTAATATACCACTTTTTGATATCTGTAGTCAGCCACTCTCTTATTCATGCTAATATTTTATAACTGAATCCTGTAATCTCCAAATTATGCAACAATCTTCCATGTTGTATTCTGTGAAAAGTCTTAGCAAAATCCAAAAGTATCAGGGAGTATCCATTCCCAGTGTCTGACTCACTGATAGCATTATTATAAAATGTGAGTAAGTTGCTTAAACAAGGTCTTCCCTAAGTAAACTTATGCGGTTCATTGCAAACAACAGAATTTTTGTCAGTCTATTTCTGTATGCAAGATCTTACTAACTTTTCCAAAATCTTCACCACAACTCCAGAGATACTGAAAGGTTAACAGTTAGGCATATTAGTCTTTGCACTACCTTTGTGCAAAGGTATTATCATATGTTCTTTCCGCTCCTGTGAATTCCCTGTTCTGAGACTCAAATTATATAGCCTGATCAAAGGAACAGAAAGATCAGATGAACACACTTTTAGAATCTGTGCTAATATCTCATTAGCCGCTACTGGTCAATTCTTATTCTGCTTATGCAACAGCTCCAGTACTTCCTCATATATCTGAGTTTTTCATCCAGTGAATCCAAAGTTACATATACCAGGTTGATAGCATTTAGCAAAATTGGCACTTATTAGTGTCCATTTTGGAAATTTTAGAACACATTTGATCTTGGAGTTAGCAGTATCTAGGGCTGCAACACCAAAATCAGATGGACAATTTTCTCCTCTATTTTATAGAAAGAATACATATTATTTTCCTATAAAAAAACAAATTTTACCTTTCTCTTTATGAATCAGCTGCTTCTGTAATTTCTTATTTGTATCCTATACTGATGCAAATAAGAAAGCTTAACTTTGACATTCAGGCTGTTATTTTCATATAAAAAAAATCATTGTACCACATAACAAATGACAATTCAAGATTTCATTAATTAGCATATGATCAGAGAAGTACAAGTATTTATGAAGTTCTTTCTTCTAATATATATATATATATATATATATATATAATTTTCATTATACATCATTCACTAGCATAATGATAAACACAATATTTATCATACTGTGAAATTAACATACAATGGAATTAATTATCAATGAAATATGGCCAATTCTCATTCAACTGCCATTAAAGTCCACTATAATGGTACATACAGATTTAACTTTGGCTAGTTTAGCGGACAGAGATGGTTTGTCTGATAGCCGTGATTGTGTGTGTGAATGTCAATTGCAAGCAGAATGTGTGTGTGTGGAGAGAGAGAGAGAGAAATAGAACTGCTGAGAAAGGAGATAGAAGGAATGAAGATCAAGTTGAGGAGGATGAATAAAGATCTTTGGAGGAGAGAGAGAGAGAGAGGTTGGCTAGTGTGAAAGGAATGAGAGTATGAGAATGGCATCACAGAGTAAGAAAAGCGAGACAATGGAAGAGAGGAAATTGAAAATGTTGAGAGAGTGTAGAGGCAAGGCAGATGAAAGACGAGAAAACAATGAGAGACAAGGGAGAGAAGAAGGTGAGAGAATGGGAGAGACAGGGGAAGAGAGGAAATTGCAGAAACACAAGAGCGTGGAAGTAACGAACAGAGAGGTGAGAGGGAGAGAGAGAGAGAGAGAGTGAAAACCATAAGAATCAGTGATGACAGTGAGAGAAGGATGAATGAATCTGTTTGGAGTCATGTATGGCGATTCGATGATTCAGGGTGTGCAGAGTAGAATGCCAGAGGAGTGTTTGCATTGTGGAATGACAGAGTGTGTTTGTGGCAATGGCAGTAAAGAAAGATGAAAGTATAGATATGATAGTAATGGTTGGGACGAATGACCTGAGAGGTAGCGTGAATCATATAGCATGAGATTTCAGGTTGATGTTAGACATAGTGTAGCAGAAATGTGTCTGAAGAAAGATAGTGAGTATGTTGTCCTGGTATGATAATGCAGAGTGGAGGAGAAGAGCAGGGATGATAATGATGATGATGAATGAGATGACAACAAGAATGTGCAGGAAAAGAGATCTGGAATATGTGAATGCATGGAGTACATTTGAGAACAGAAGAGAGCTGTATGCAAAAGATGGATTACATTTGAATGCAGAACATTAGGAACATTAGGGATAAATGGAATGAGTTTGTGGCATTGACTGACTCAGTCTCTCCAAAGGTTGTTGATATCAGTGAAACTTAGTTAACTAAGTTTCACTGATATCAACAACTTGAGGAAGATGTTCTAACAGTGATAGAAATTGAAGGATATAGCATATTTCAGCAGGATAGAGAAAGTAAATGTGGTGAAGTGTTACTCATGATAAGAGATGAACTGTGCACTCTCAGGGGGAAGAATCTCAGTGGAAATAACACTAATGGCTTTAAGAGTATATGATGTGAGATAGATGCTTATAAGACAAGATATTTAGTGGGATTTACTACTGAACAGGGAATATAGATGGTGATGAGCAGGAAATATTTAGGCAAATTAGTTTGGCAAGTGCAAAGCGAGTAATCATTATGGAGGACTTCAACTATAGTGATCTAAACTGGGCAGAGGAGGCAGCATGCAGTAATACGGGAACTGAATTTTTTGGATTTCTTGAGGGACAACTATCTTATCTTAGGCAGCATGATGTGACAGAGGGAACACAAGGATTAAGAGTTTGGAATTTGGTCATAGCATCAGAGAACCTGATTGTGATTGACATGACATCTCTCCCCTCCCCTCCCCTGTTGATGAGAGTGACTATGTAGTCCTGACTTGGAAGATGAGTGAACATGTGAAGGTATCAAAACAGAAAGAAGTTATGTGGAATTATAAGGCAGGCAACTATCATAGACTTAGAAACCAGCTTGACAGCAGTACAGTGGATGAAAGAATTTTGAAGGAAGAGAAGTCATAGTGCATGAGAGATACCTAAGAAAAAACGATTGACAACAATGACACATTGCATACCTCAAGTGAAAAAGATAAAGCAATTTGGATTCAAATGGATGACAAAAGGAATAAAAGGAACAAAAAATTGCAAAAGAAAAAGAGATTATGGAAGGCATATATATATATATATATATATATATATATACATACAGAGAGCGAGAGGTGGAGAACAGTTGCATGAGGAATATAAGGTTCAGGCTAGGAAACTAACTAGTATTTTAAGGAGAGAAAAACTAGAATATGAGAGGGTACTGGCACTGCAATCCATTTAAATGATAACAATAATGACTAATGATTGCAGCAGCAGTCAGTATTAATTTCTGAAACTAATTGCATTTGCACTGTACTTATATTCTTACAATAGCATTATATTGGGTTTCTTTTTTGTGAATGTGCTCTATAATGCACTGTTATGGAATATTTGAAAGACTAATATTAAAAGGACATTTTTGTAACAATTTCAATTTCCTCCTCCCAACAAAAAATAAAATAAATCAGAAATCTAACCTGATTGTTTTTCACAATAATTCGATAATTATCTTTCCTCTGAAAGAGTGACTGATTCACATGACACAAAATTTTGACTTTATCCAGTGACGTTGAGTACGGTAGAATACCTTCTACTTTTAATTCATATCCTAAAACTTTTAAACTCTCTTCATGGATATTCCATAATTCAGCAATTTCACAAGGCCAAACTTGAAAATAAATAAATTCCACTTAACAAAAACATTGCACCTGGAAATATTAAAATAATTAAATCTTTCTCAAATTAATTATTAACAGTACACATTACAAATTTATTATAGTCTAACCAAGTGGAAAAAAATTTCCAAGATCTTTCTCTAAATCCAGAGTAATTCAATAATAAGGTGAAACACCTTTTGGCAACTCATATAGGTATATATGACTTTTCCATTGCTTTCACCTTAGTATCGCCACCTCTGGGTCTGGCTCCCACTGACGAGACCTCAGTAAAGGTCGAAACTGGTCTGGGTAGTGGCCCTTCCCCTAATGCATAACAATATACATGTCCGCAAGGAGATGTGCTTTGCATTTTGGGAGATACTAAGACAAGTAGTGATAAGAGCTTGGTCTACCTTTACCATGAGTTGCCTCAGTCCTGAAGATACTTCAGGCGCAAACTTTGTTTGCTTATACTTGGATAAAGGATTAAACTAAATATATTATAATTTATTGGAATCTTTAATGTACAGTATAACCAAGTGGGGGAAAAAAAAAACTTTCAACATCTATCTCTAATCCAGAGTATTTTAGTAATAAGGTGCAACACTTTTTTGACTACTTGAATATGGAAATATGACTTCTGCAATGATGGGACGGTCTCCTTATTGACTTCTGCAATGATGAGACCTTCCTGAGACCCAATGATAGACCCACTGTGGATTCTATAGGCAGTCCCATGTATAAAATATCAAGATTTCTGTCACACATTCTCTAAATGGAATACTATGAGCATTATACTCCAATCATCAGGAATTTGACCTTCTCACCAAGCCTTCTGAATTATCCAGTGTAGCCACTGTAAAACTTTGTACCATATTTTAGTATTTCTGGTCAAATATCATCTACTCCAGCTGCCTTTCCACATTTCAGATTTATGATACCATTTTCTACTTCGAGTACAGATATATATATATATATATATATATATATATATTCTGGATGGCATTCCTGTTGAATGTTTTTTACCACCATGCTATCACCGCTTGTTTCATTTAGCAATCTTTCAAAGTAATTACTTCATGCATCAAGAATATCTGTATCCTCAGTTTTTTATATCCCTTTTATCACCTCTAATTCCTTTTACAGTAATTAGAGATGATAAAGGCAATGATAACTTCCAGAAGATTTTACACCTTCCTGATATTTGTTTTCTATGTGTTCTTTCCAAAGTCTTCCCATGACTGTTGTTTAGCTAATTTTACACAATGCTTTGCTTTCTTGCATTTTTATCTGTGTTCCCTAAGAACACAAGGAGACTTACTTGCCAGGAACTTTTGATATGCTTTCTTCTTTTCATTGACTGCCTCTTTAATTTCCTGAGTCCACCATGTGTTCTGATTTCTCTCTCTTTGCAGATTACCTCACCACATGCCTCTTTGTTTAAATGAATCAAAGTTTTCTTTAGGGTTTGCTACTGAATCTCCAAGGTTTGATTCTTGTTTTCAAACTCTTTCAGTGTTCTTGAATAATGTTTATGTACTTGAGTCTACAGTTCACATCTGATAGCTTTCTTACATACCCTTCTTTTCAATATGAAGTTCAATTTTATCTTGCTCAACACTAAATGGTGATCACTTCCTATTTCAAATCCTCTGCATACTCTTGCGTCCTAAACCAGTAGGGAAACATTGCTGCCAACAATAACATAGTCAATGAGACTTTTCTTATTCCTTGTATCATCTTCTCTCCGTGTGAATTTGTGCACATTTTTATGTTGAAAACATGGTGCTAGTAATAACTAGTCTGTATCCTGAGCAGAAATCTAGCAGGTGCTTACCATCATTATTGGCTTTGCTCTTTTCTCCAAATTTTCCCAAAACATTCTTAGCTGTCTGGTAATCATTTCCTACTTTGCTGCTTAGATCTCCAACAAGGGCCAACTTTTTCTTTTTCATTGTGTCAGCCGCCTTCTTTAATGCCTCGAAAAAAATAAAGTGTCAAGGCTGGGAGGAGACCTCCACATGGCCTTTGGAGGAATGTGGAGAACTGATACGGCTTCTGACCTGATGTCCAATCCTCACCTTCTCATGGTGCACCTTGTTGGATATCTGCCTAGATACTGAACAAATGAGGATTTGGGATTTAGCCAACCAAATTGTATTTTTATTGACTTCTTATTGAAATAACTGAAAATGATTATTTCTATCTTTAAGTAATTAATAATCAACTCATTATATGTCATAATTAGAAGAGTAGTATTAATAATCAGAGTTTTCAAACAATTACATTACACATCTGCAATATCTTTATCTTCAATCGTTATATCAACTTTGTCATCTTTGATTCTTTTGTGAGAACTCTCTCCTTTATTTCTAAGCTTTTTTCAATAGCTTCAATATAATTTAACCACCTTCTGATAGTTACAGGCTCCTCATTTTGCCTCTTTCCCTTCCCAATCAAGTTTCTGACATCTACATCTAATTCAGGTTCTAGCAATCCCACTCTCCATTCACATCTTGGTTCCCTATTCCTTAGACTACACTCTACATTCAGGTCATACACTGCAAAGATCATTATATGACTAGATATTTATTTTTAACTTCCCTTATGTTCTCAGGTTATTTTGTCTGTCATAAAAAAAACCTGAGTTATAAGGTTTGCCATCTCCATGCGAGCCTAGCTAATCCCCCTTCAGTTATGAGTCTTTTATTGTGAAGAAATGTTTTTTGCATTAGCAATAAGCACTGAAACTAAGTCTTTTACTGCCAAAGGGCACATACTACATCATCCATCTGATTGTATTTGGGAGGTGCTATAGCATTATGATTTTACCATGTAATGAAAAAAAATTGAAAGAAATCAGAAAAAAAATCAGCTAACGCCTTTTTATTCCCATATATAGGGAGTAGGCAAGGCTGTTTAGCCCTATCTAATCACCCATTATTATCATTGAAAGAAATACATATTATTATTATCATCATCATCACTGCACTCCAACATCTTGCATTTATTAATGTTAGAACTACAATCCATTTACACCAGTGTGATATACAATGATAAAGTGTCAAATGTCTTAGTGACACTTGCAATATACAATGATAAAGTGCAAGTGTCGCAAGTGTCTTTGAGACACTTGTAATATGCTCTCTAAACTTCAGTCTACTGTCACCACCATCACTCCCTTTCTATATATTGCACAGAACCATTTACACCAGTATGATATACAATGATAAAGTGCTCATTCAATAATTCCACTATCTCTTTTACAGTGATCACTCTGCTGCCATGACTATCCACCAGTGTTAATCTGCCATAATTATTTTTCCTCCTGTGTGCCATATAGTAGAAGAATTCCCTTGAATTAGCCTTGGCCTGACCAGCCAATCTCCACTCATACTGTACTTTTTCCTTCTTTACCGTGCTCATCACCTTCCTAGCCTGCAGTTTATACTTTTCATGGATCTGATCACCACCTTATACCTCCTCCATAGCTTGCTTGATTTCACTGTTTATCCATTTCACTCCTACTTTATTTACTCAGCTAACCCTTGGAATAAATTTATGCATTGCTTCTGTCAACATCTTTTCTGTACAGCTCATCTATCTAACATATTGTTAGTTGTACAGAGTTTCCTATAATCACCAACTTTATAATTCCACATGTATCCTTTTTTTGGCAGTAAACTTTTTTTGATTCACCACTTCTCACACAAGCATTTCATGACCACTCTCTCCAACTGGTAGCAGTGTTAATACCTTATTAACAATTACATCTTGTGAAGTTATCACAAAATCCAAAACACTAAAGCCTCTAATTGCTTTACTCACATGCTGTTTAAGAAATTTATTACTCAGAAATTCAACAAACTCATTCTCCTTGTTCTTGTACACAATCTCCTCCTTCCATTCTGTATTCCTATAATTAAAGTCTGCCATCACTTTCTTTTTACATGCCCAACAAATTTGCCTAACATTTCACAATCACTAGTATTCTCTACATTCCCTGGTGTTAAACTGTGAATGAAATTGTTTTTTTTTGTATGTTTTTATTCTACATTCACAGTTAACATAATCTAACATATACTAAGCAAGACTTGTTTAAATATTATTTGTTAGTCCCTTGCTTAAGATTTATTATTCATGTATTATCCTTGAATTTTATCAGCTATTATTTAATTATATAATTTTAATGTATATTATACTATTGAAAGGACTCTGTAGTAAATAGCATTTATCTTATTACTTTATTCCTTCAATAATATTATGAGGAATTCTATGTATGTAACTTTTATGTGCCTTTTATTAACTATGACATATATTTTATTATTATTATTTGTAAATGAAATGAAAGAGAAATTAATTAACTATAATATTTTTATTATTAATTTTCATTACTCAGTGTAAAAGTATAACCTTATGTAACGCTAATGATTATGTTTACATTCTGTTTTGATCGTTGTCATGGAGATAGAAATGAAATAGAACGCGCAAGCTTCGATAATTGGGAGAAGAGAAATTAATGAGTTGGATGGGGTGAACAAGTTTTAGGCGGAAAGAGGAAGGCATATAAGCGAGAGGTAAAAGAAAACAACAACACAGAAGGGCAGGGAATTCAAGGGAGTAGCATTCAGAAGTGTATGGAGACAAGGAGAAAACTTATAGACAGCTGAGAGTAAAGTCAGCGGTGGCAGTAATAGGAATTTAGTGCCGTAATAGGATAACTAAAAGACTGGAAGATTAATAGAAGATTCAGAATAAATCCACTAAGTTTTAGAATTACTACGTATTCCTATATCGCTTTAAAGAAGGATTGTACAAAGCTCAATTTGTTATACAGTAGTAAACATGGAATAATTATTCTGTCTTATAGTAAGCCCGTCAAGAATTGTGTAGCGCGATAAATAATAATTCAGTTATCTCCTTGAAGAATTATTTTGAATAGTGTTCCATCGAAGTAGCAAGTGAATATAGTTTGAAATGTGCTCACATCGAATCTGATGTGCAAGGATTAATCTCGGTAAGAACAGTCCTATTTTATTTTAATTCAGTGTGAAGGTTTAAGTGATAATTCCGTCTCGAATATCCTAACATTTACTGTGGCGTTTCACTGAATTTAGCCAAAGTTAGAAGTTGAAAATGATTCCCCTTGAAGCAGTAACTGCCGCGATTAATAATGTTATAAGTGCTTGCTAAGTGTTAAATATAGAGTGTAACTGAGTGATACCAGCAAGTTTATTTAGCAAGAAATTCTGTAGTATTGATCAGGGTGAACAATTTTTGTGATTGAGAGAACTGTGAATTTTGTATCTGAAGATTTGAAGTCTAATTTAGTATGAATGTCTTGAGCTGAAGAACTAAGTTAATTGTATCATCTTATTTTTGGAGTTTAATTTATGTATTTGTCATATAATCTTGTATTAAATGTTTTGTTTTGTTGATTTCAATATTGTGTGTGCTTGATTCTTTTTCATTGCACCATTTCATAAAAAGTTTGAACCTTGCAGGAGCCCTAAGTGAAAAATATTAAATTCGGCCTGTGTGAATAAGGAGACTGCTAAGTTAATTAAAGATTGATTCTACTATTTTACATAGACTAATCTAAATATAGGGTGGTGCAGTATAAATATAAATTTCCCTACATTTTGATTAGTAATCAATCAGCAATTAATTGATTTTATCAAGAACAACATTACAACAAGATGGCGAACCATAGAGCCAAGAAGGACGTTCCAACACTGGCTTATAACTGCATCCTATTAGATATACTAGCCTGCTAATTTCAATTTCATACCACACAGATTCAAAATCTGCACATGTACTATCGATTTCCACACACTTGTGGACACAATTCTTCTGCAATCATTAACAGTACTCCCCCCCCCCTCCTCTTTTCACCTTCCTATCCTTCCAGAAAATTGTATATCCTTTCATTTCTATGCCTGACATCATCCTCAGACAACCACATTTCACTTATACTGATTATCTTTGGGTATACTGACTCAACCAATGCAACAAATGTAGCTCTCTTATTAGAAATACTTCTTACATCTGAATACAAATATAACAATCCCTGTGTCTTTGAGGTCATTCTACCAGCACCAACATTCTCTACTCTAGCCATTATTCCACACCTCTCTTTCTCTCTCTTTGGTCATATCACTCCCATTTCCCAGATTATGATTGTTGTTCATATCTGTCTCATCCTCACCTTTATGCATTCCGTCACCCTGTCTGTGCAATCACATCTTCAACCTCATATCCATTTTCTACCTGTTGTACACCCTGTTTGGCTGTGCTATCCTGCTTAACAAGTAGACTCTGATCATTTACTACATTAACTTCTTGACTGTGTGCCTTCTCAGAAAACAATAGCCTTTCTAAATGCCCAACACCAAATACATCACCAAACCCATTCAAATACATCACCTTTATACCAATCCAACTTTCCTTCAAATTCACTCCACAGATTCACAAACTGAACCCCCTTTGCCTCATACAACCCATCTTGTTATTTATTATCTCTGCTCAATTCACTATCGCCATATCTGGACAACACACTAATGACTTTTCCAACAACACTATTATCCTCTACCTGCAACAATTTCTCAACATTCATTTTTTTCATCTATGCATACTTTGTGATAAGAGATAGATCTTCATGCAAGACAAATTTCTTTAGTGAAACAGATATCTTATTCTAAAGTTATCACATTTATAGCATCTCAACATTATAAAAATGCCATTTCCTCTTGATCTTCTATTACTTTTTATTTCTGTAAAACCTAAACAATTAAACAAAAAATTATATTCTTATTACAGTTCACTCTCACAATAGCAAATTTCCTTTAGAATGTGATAAGTGTTTGCTACGGGAACAGTCAACTGCATAATGATTTACAAATATTAGTGCAAAAAATATATAAATAAAATAAGAACAAGAATTAATTTTCTCACATTTGTAATCAGGTTCATATCTTGTTCCCTCAGAAATTTTGAATGCATATTTTGTTTCATATATGCAATTTCTTATATTCACATTTGTCATTTAATGTACAAATTTTTTCATCAAGATCCTTAGGAAGCTATTCACAAAAACTGCAAACATATTCATGCAATAAAAACAATCTTTTATGTAAAATAATACCAGACGCATTATTTTATCATGGACAACCACAGAAGTTGAAAATGATCATAGCACCTAATTCATATATTTTCCAACATACAGAAAGAAATATCCAAATAGTATGAATAAGCACAGTACAAGTCAGTTCTAGTTACAACTGGCAAACTTTGTGGCACAAACCTTATATGATTTTCCAGTGATCACTGAATCAACAAAGAAATGAGATAGATAAAGTTTAGCATGAAATAATTTCAGTTCTCTGAAATTATTTCAATAAAGAATAGAATGTATAATTCCTTTAAACAAATGCTGGTGTGTATTGGACTGATCACTTCTCAAACTTCTTTCCTGAACATGAGGTTTATGTTGCATCCTTCTGAAATTTTTCCTGCCAACATGGCAGAGAACACTTGTTTTGTAAATCTTTCTTCGCCCACTCTGTTTAAGTGAGCATACCACATGGGATTAGCTCTGCAAACGCATTCCTGGATGCTGACAATGTCAAGTTCTTTCCTAATATCATCGTATTTAATATGATATTGCCTTTGATGCCATCTGTTCACACCTATAATCTTTCTCAGGACTCTCATATCTGCAGTCTCTAGTCTTTGGTCAAGTGTTTTACTTCTGATCCAGCTCTCAGATCCATAAGTTAAAACAGGTTTGAAAACTGTCTCGTATACAGCTAATTCCAACTAATTTCTCTCTTATTCCATATGAATTTATTCAACTGACTTCCCATCATACCAGCTTTGCTTATTCTGTTGTCAATTTCTATATTTAATTTACCATCGTCATTAAAAATCATGCCTAAATAGCTGAAATGTTTTACTTGTTCCACAGGTTCCCCGTTCACAACACAGTTGACATTTTCAATGATTCTGCCTATTTTCATTGTCTTTGTCTTTTTATTGCTGACCTTCATACCATATCTACTACAACAGTTATTCAATTTAGTCAGGGAATCTTGCAGACTTGTAGCGGATTTATTTAGAAGTATAACATCATCTGCATAAAGCAAAGAGCTGACATTAACATCTCCAATTTTGATATCATGTTTAATACCACTTTCATTCATAATGTGATCGATATAGATAATGAATAACAGAGGAGATAATGTACATCCTAGTCTCACACCAGATTTAACATTAAACCATCTTACTGTACTTCCTTCAATTCTAACTGCTGACTTACAACTCAAATAAAGACTAAGTATTACTTGATATAATGCCCCATTGACACCATATAACTGTAGCGTATTGAATAGCTTCTCTCTTGGCACCTTGTCATATGCCTTTTCCAAATCGACAAAACTTAAATACAGATCTTTATTATATTCCCATGCTTTCTCGACTATTGGTCGTAAAGTGAAGATCTGATCCTGACAGCCTCTTTTTGGCCTGAATCCAGCTTGTTCTTCACCAAGCTTTTCTTACACAATTCTTCTCAACCGTTTCTCAAGTATACTTGCATAGATCTTGCCAGGAACCAGTAAGGAAATACCTCTGTAATTCTCCAATCTCTACTCCAATCATCGGGAATTCGTCCCTCTGTCCAGGCTTTCTGAACTATGCAGTGCAGCAACTGTAAGACTTTTATACCACCATACTTCAGCATTTCTGGTCGAATATCATCTACTCCTGCTGCCTTTCCACATTTCAAGCCTCTGATGGCTTTTTCTACTCCCAGTATGGATATATATTCCTGACTGCATGCCTGGTCAGTGTTTTTTTACCACTGTGCTGTCATCACTGCTTGTTTCATTTAGCAGTTTTTCAAAGTAATTACTCCATACTTCAAGGATATCTTTTTCTTCAGTTTTCATGTCACCTTTATCATCTCTAACTCCTTTTACAGCACTCTTTCCTCCATTCCTAAGCTTCTTCAACAACCTCCAGAATATTTTGCCACCTTCTTGATATTTATTTTCTATATTCTTGCCAAAGTCCTCCCATGACTTTTGTTTAGCTAGTTTTACACAGCATTTAGCATTCTTGCATTTGTCTCTGTATTCTCTAAGAGCACAAGCTGAATTATTTGCCATGAACCTTTGATATGCTTTCTTCTTTTTCTTCACTGCCTCTTTAACTTCCTGTGTCCACCAAGGAGTTGTGATTTTTTTTATCCTTGCAGACAACCTCACCACATGCCTCTCTGGCAGAATCAATCAATGTTTTCTTCATAGTTTGCCAGTGAATCTCCAAGGTTTGATTCCTGTTCTCAGACTCTTTCATTTTTTCTTCAATAATCTTTGTGTATTTTAGTCTACAGTTCACATCTGAGAGCTGCTCAACTTTTATTCACTTTAAAACTTTCTTACATGTTCTTCTTTTCAATATGAAATTCAATTTTATCCTGCTCAAGACTAAATAATGATTGCTTCCAATTTCAAATCCTCTGTACACTCTGGTGTCCTGCACCAGGGAGAAAAACATCACTATCAACAATATCATAGTCAATGAGACTTTTCTTATCCCTTGCCTCTTCTCTCCATGTGAATTTGTGCATATTTTTATGTTGGAATATTGTGCTAGTAATAACCAGTCCATGTCCTGAGCAGAAATCCAACAAATATTTGCCATTATTATTAGCTTTGCTCTTTTCTCCAAATTTTCCTAAAATATTTTTGTATGTCTCACAATCATTTCCTATTCTGCTATTTAGATCCCCAACAAGGACCAACTTTTCCTTTTTCATTGTGTCAGTTGCTTTTTCTAAAGCCTCAAAAAATTCCTCCACTACTACCTTAGTAGAACCTTCTGTGGGACCATAGGCACAAATAAGTCTCATTGTCCAGTTCCTCATTCTCATATTTGCCCACATTACTCTACTTGAGACTGACTGCCATTCCAGAAGATTAGCCTCGTATTTTGTGTTAAATACTATGGCTACTCCTTCTTTTCCTTGATTGTCATTGCCTGAATATAACATTTTGTATTTATTGCTCAGAAAGATCTTACCAGTTTTTTTTTTTTGTTTCAGTCACCCCTATTATGTCGATCTGGTACTTATCTATTTCCTCAGCTAGCTACTTTGTTTGCCATTCAGGCTTCTTATGTTGATAGTACTGATCTTTAACTCTGGTGATGTTGAGTTGGGGTGTGTTTTCAGATTTGTTCCAGTAGCTGACTTTCTGCTGTTCACCCTAGTTCCCTGGTGAAAACAACAGGGGCCTTGTTTAACCGGGTGACGCCCAAGCTGGCAAAATTTTATCATGTTGTACCATCATATTTTATTTTGGTTTAACCAATAAGAATACAATTTGGTCGGCTAAATCCCAAATTGCCAGCCCATCCTCGTTTGTTCAGTATCCAAGTATATACCCAACAGGGTGCACCACGAGAAGGTGAGGATTGGACATTAGGTCAGAAGCACCCTAGTCAGTTCTCCGCATTCCTTTAAAGGCTATGTGGAGGTCTCCTCTCAGTTATACAGATTCAAGGCTATTTTAAAATATCACAAAATTATATTCAGTATTTCAAATAAACTGGCAATTGAAAAATGAAACAAATTGTTATTTCTAGAGTGCTCATTTCAATAATAAAGATGCTGTTTCTTTACCATTGTAAAATAATCTTTCGTGGATGGAGGCAAAATAAATAAATAAATAAATAAATATATATATATATATATATATATATATATATATATATGATATGATGAAATTATCTGATACATGTCCTATACAGAACTGATTAAAAGTTTGTTTGTTTTGAAGTATTCTAACCCCTCCTGCTGCCATGACTGCTCATAGCAACCAAATTATAGATATCTACTTTCTTCTATTTTCGTATTTCACACTTTACACAGTATGTACACTTCACATTTGATATGATTAAAAATGTTCATATGATTATCTATAAAGCAAAGTCGTCAAAGTGCATCCTTCAGGCAATCTGTGGAGTATTTTGAGCAAAAATAAAAATAACTTAATCCACAATGTTAAAAACCCGTTTTTTTTTTTTTTTCGAAATATTTCGAATAATTATCTTGTATTTATCATCATCATGCATATCAAGGATTTAGACCTATCGTGGCCTATTCCGGCGTTAGAAGTCATCGTTGAATCTTTTAAGAGGACATCCTGGTTTTCTTTTTCCTAATGGCTTGTACTTTAAGGCTTGTTTGAGCAATCTTTCTATTTTCATTCTTTGAACGTGTTCAATCCATTTATGTTTATATTTTTGAATTTTTTCTATTACTGATTATTGGTTTAATTTTTTCATAATTTCTTCATTTCTTTTGTGATCAAATAGAGTATACGTATACTTTGCAGTTTTTCTCATAAACTTCATTTTTGCTGTTATTAATCTTTGTTTGTCTTTTTGTTTTACTGTCCAGATTTCACTTCCATACAATAAGACTGGTAGGGCTAATGTATTGTATACTTTAAGTCTGGTTTGTTTTTGAACTAAGTTTGGTTTAAATATAGGGTTAATTACACCTGCTATTTTTAAATATTTTGCAATTTTTAGGTTTATATCTTTTTCATTTTCAAATGTGATCATAATCCTAGGTAGTTAAATGAATTCACCTGTTCTAAGATCTTGTTATCTATTACTATTTTAGTTCTTACTGGATCTTGTCCTTTAAAGGCCATAGTTTTTGATTTTTCTGTTGATATTGTTATTATTCGTGACACCTCCAAGGAGTCCAAAGACTCATCGCGGGAGGACACCTACTGTACAACTCTCCGTCTCCACTACTACACAGAACCTCTACTATCAATCACCCACATCAACACCATCCATTGCCCACAACTACCACCACCACAGCTAGTATTTTTTTTGTCTGTAAATTGTGTGTGTACTGAAGGGCCGATTTGTCTGTATGTGGGATGAAAAACCTGAGTTTCCAGGAGAAAAAACCCTGCTACCTCTGTATGAGATCGGCTAACTCACCTTCAATTGAAAAAGTCCATATAAAGATTCCTCCTGTCACGATAAGAATCGAATTAGGCCTTTTCTAATCGAAGGGTGCAATGTACTGTCGTTCTTCCAATTGCGCTACGGAGAGGCTTATCATACCATAATCTCTGGCTATCTCATTTAGATCTAGAATAGCTTTCTGTAAGTTATCTTCAGAATTTGTAATTATTATTTGGCCGTCGGCAAAAAGGAGAGTGTTTAAGTTCACAGTAGGAGAAAGTTTAATACCTTGATGGAAATTTTTATTCCATTTAGGTAAATATTAAAAAGAGTTGCTGAGAGGGGACATCCCCATCAGACCCCTTGGTTTATCTCTCTCATATATGATAGCTATGATTTAATCTTATTTGTATTTGATTATCTTGTATTAGGTTTGAGAATAAATAAAATGTACTGTCGGCTAAGCGATTAGACAAAATTAGCACAAAAAATTAAAAATGACATTGGTTCTCAAAGATAATGTAATATTTAAGTGAAGAAAGTATGCAGGGATCTCTTATTTTATCCTGTCATTAAAAATTGTACAATAAAAGAAGAAAACAAAAATAAAAATAATTTCTACATTTTTAGTATCTCCAATATAAATAAAAGTCCAGTTACCCAGCATAGATCACGATCACAGCTATGATCACGAGATAATCTGGTTAAGTTTTCTCTTCAGTGTGAAGGATTATCACACCTTCTATTGGACACGATGGCCAAATTTTACTTATCCATGTTCTTTCAACAAATAGCATGCATCGTATCCAGATTTCGCTGGATGTATATAGACATCCTGGCCAGTTAATATATGTAATTTTCAAAGTACACAATTTTACATAAAAATATGTGGCTTGATTTTAACCTTTAAATTTTAAGTGCATTAAAAAAAAAGGGGCACTCAACTTAAAATTTGCATTGGAGCGTCAGGACCCCCTAGAGCCAGCACTGATTTCCTTAAACCTATTCGCTATTGGGGCGCTCACAACCAACTACCTCTGGCAACCCATTACACTCATTCACCACTCTGCAAGAAAAAAACCTAGTCTACACACCCTTACTAACCACACTCTTAGAGCGCTTCCAAGTGTGACCCCTTGTTTTCCCTTTGCTCCCCATTTATTGAAAAATTTCTTCTATGTCAATCTTATAGTATCCCTTTAGTAACCTATAAGTTTCTATCATACCCCCCTCCTCAACCTGTCAGTTAAACTCTGCGACCCATACACACACACACCTTCAATCTATCCTCATAGGAAACATTCCACAGACCTGTCACCAGCTTAGTCACTTGTCTCTGAATCCTATTCACAACTTCCCGATCCCCAAGAAACACAGGTGACCAAATCTGTGCACAGTAGTCAATGTGTGTCCAAATCGCAGCCTTATAAAGAGGAATAATAACCTCCCTATCTTTACTTGTCAATGTAATTTTCAGCATCCAAGTAATCCTCTGAGCTATTGTGCCAATTCTTACAATATATCCTCTGAATTTCAACTCTATCTGTCATCATTTCCTTCCCCCTCCCAGATCCCATGCCTCATCAATTTCCTGTAAACTAGTACCATCAATTATGATACAAAGTGTGTAACCTTTTCATCCTGAAGTGCATTACTTTACATTTTACAACACTGAATTAACAACCATTGTCCTTTGCCCATACTGCCAATTTATTTAAATCACCTTGTAAGATATCTACATCACCTTTATCAACTACTGCTCTCTCTCTCTAGTTTTGCATCATTGGTAAACAATTGAATGTCTCCATTCATATCTTCTGCCATATCATTAATATAAAAATTAATGAGTAATGAACACCTAGTACAGAGCTCTGGGGTGCTCCACTAATCACCTTCATTTGCCTTGATTCCACTCCACCATACACCATCCTCTGATGTCTATCAGCCACCTCATCCTATCCATGCCACCAGCCTCATATCCATTACCATTTGCTCCAACTTATGTAATAATTTTCCATGTGGTATTCTGTCAAATGCCTTTGCAAAGTTCAGCAGTGTCATAGTGTAGCCATTTTCTTTATCCAGTTCTGCAGTCACCCTATTATGAAATGTGAATAAATTACTGAGGCATGACTTCTCTTTTACAGATCCATGCTACCCCTTATAGAGTATCATATATTCCTATCCATCCATTTCTGAATTTTACTTTTAACCAACTTTTCCAGTACTTTAACCACCACTCTAGAGATATTAATTGGTTTGTAATTTGCTACTTCCATCTTGGAGCCACCTTTATGTAATGGAACTATCTTACTTTCTTTCCACTCACTTGGAACCTTGCCAGAGCTGAGACTTAGATTAAACAACTTCATCAGAGGCACTATCGGTCTACTTGCACATTCTTGTAACACATAAGCAAACATACTATCCAGGCCCACTGCTATATTCACATTGATATTTTTCAATACACTGAGTACTTGCAGTTCATCTACCTCAATGCTCACATCAGTCTCTGTCACCACCTGGATGATATATGAGGAGGGAGGGTCTGGAAAGTTCTGATAAACATCTAGAACAAAAACGATATTAAAGCAACTGATATAACCACAAGAAAGAACATACTATAGCATGATTATGAAGATAACTTATGTTCTTATATTTTTATATCCATGTATGTTCTTTCTTGTGGTTATATCAGTTGCTTTGATATCATTTTTGTTCTGGATGTTTATCAGAACTTTCTAGTCCCCCCCTCATACCTTTGCGAAGTAATCACATAGTAGCTGAAACTATTTCTTCTGCTTCTGTCACTGTCTTACCATCAGCACTGAGTAAAGTTATCTTTCCATAATCATTCTTTCTCTTACTTGCTATGTAGCAAAAAAAAAAAAAAAAAAAAAAAAAAAAAAACTTTTGGATTTATTTTGGCCTGCTTAGCTAATTTTCTCTCAAAATCTGATTTAACCTTCCTTGCCAACTAGTTACCCTTCTTGCTTGTGCTTTATACTGTTCATGGGCATGTTGATCACCTTGTTGTTTATATTCCTTCAACAATGCTTTCTTTTTTTGCAGCTCCTGCTTTATATTGCTAGTCATCCACTTAATCCCTACTTGGCTTATCCTCCTGACCTTGGGTATGCACTCTGATACTGCCTTCCCATGCACTAATGACATTCATTCCATGTAGTTTCTTATGCCATGGCACTGCTCCAAGTTTCCTACTAAGTTTGTCATAATCACCAGCTTTGTAGTTCTGCATAAACTCTTAGAATGATGGTGATGGATTCCTGTTGATACAACATGAAAGAGAGTTTTCTTCAAGACACGGTTTTCTTCAATGATTAACAAATCATGTCATTCCAGTCGATGACATGAGATGTGTTGAAAGAATGATAAATCCTGATTTTTCTTTTCTTCTGAACAATATATTGCCGAAATATTCTTTTTTTCTTATTTCAGAACTTCTGCAAGTCTCATCTATGTAAGACACACCACAAGGACAATAAATTCTGTAAACACCTCATTGTTTATAGAAAGAGTTACTGTCTTTTGAAGATCAAAGGAGGTTACTTATGATTTGGATTATTGGTTCAGAAACAGCTCTGATGTTATAACTTTTAAGTAGAATAGAGATTTTGAGAGAGAGATTTCTGAATGGAATGCATGAAGTCTCTATAATGAATGTCAGAATTTTTTTGTGGTGGAAGATTAGAAAATAATAATTTTGTACAGTATTCCTTGAATTAAGGACAAACTAGTTGAGTAGATATTGGAGTTCTTTTTCTCTATACTCTTTTAAAATGGAAACTGCTAATTTTTTTAAGGCATGATTCCTATTTCTTTATGATGGATAGTGAAGAGAAGTTCTGTTGTTAAACATGAAAAATTTTGATAAGGAAATGTCAAGTTCACATCCTGGAAAAATACAAATGTAAAAACTTCTCTTTTAAGTCATCTTGCTTTTCAAAACCATGTAAAGGCAATTAAATTATTGTGAGGTTTTTAGATAAACAACATGTTCAATCAAAAAAATTGAAACATATTTCAGAAGGCTTCTCTCAATCTCTTCTGGGAAAGGTTTCATTTACAAAATCAATGCTATTCACAAGTTGGATTTTCATTTTCATCCAACAACTTAATAAGTGCTCATCTATGGGAAAATACTGATATCCTAAACCATTCACAGAACCTCATTTTTAACCCTTGCAAAACCAACTAAAGAAAAAATTTCCTTACCAGATGAAAAGATAATGATTAATATCTCAAACTATTATCTTTTATCCAAGAATGAAAACAGCATTTAAAAAAAAAAAAAAGCTTCAATTTTGCTATCCTGCTCATTATACCCCAAAAACTGGCATATTTTGTGCAGAATAAAAAAGGCTCTTTGTCGTCTTCCACAGAATAATGCAAATAATATTAGGTTCACAATGTTGTTTCTTTCATCATCTTCCATGCCAAAAAGCAACATCACTAATTTAGGTAATATAATATTATATTATAATATATGTTAGGTGCTTTCATTATCTTCCATGCCAAAAAGCAGCATAACTAATTTAGAAAGGAGGAAAGCACCTCACAATTTAAGAGAAAACAGACATCATAATTCTGAAGGCAATCAAAGATGATGTGACATTTGTCATGAATACTACAAGCAACTCGTATATGAAACTATAAATTCTGCATTACTTCAACCTCTGGGTCTGGCTCCCACTGATGAGACCTCAATAAAGGTTGAAACCGGTCTGGATAGTGACTTTTTTTTTTTTTTTTTTTATCAAACATCTTGCAGGATTAGTGGACGGCTGCATCAGACACACTGATTCCTTCATGAAGAACTTGGTCCATTCTGTTCAGAAATGTTAAATATTTCCATTTTGTGATGTGACATATCCTTGCAAGCCTATATACCGTATATTCCGGCGTATAAGTCGACTTTTCAGCATTGAAAAGTCGACTTATACGCCGGGTCAAAATTGATTGCTTTCCAAGAAAAAACTAGCACGTATCATACTCTGTTAAATTTATTAGCAATATACAAAAAGAGTAAATAAGTAAAAATATTTCAACTCATATCAAATTTATTTACAGAAAAAATTATTTACATGTTACATAATTATTTATTTACAAAAGAAAATAGGTAGGTAACTACATAATTAAAATTTAATTTTCACTGTCTGAATGTATGAAAAGTTCATTGTACTCTGGTTCTGTAATTTCTTCCAGTATATCGTCATATAAATTGTATTCATTTTCTCCATCAGATTTAGCATTAATTTCGTCATCATTGTAAATAAAATCATCTTCCGAGCCATCTAATTTGTTAGATATAGCACATTTTTTAAAAGATTTTATTACTGTATCTGGTTTTCGAAGCACTAAATTTTTCCTTTCCATAAACCGGCTACACCAACTCACTGTAGCTTTGAAGTTTTCACTGTCCTTTTAATTTGCTTTGCTCCACTTCAAAGCAAATAAACAAATATTATTTCTCGTTATAATGAGCCCATTTTGGCAATTTTCTCGAACCCAATCCGCAACATTATTTTCCAGAATAGGCCACTTACAAATTCCTTTCCATAATGCACAGTTATTTTTTTGGCACTTTCATTATTAAAGTTTCATTTTTTCTCCAATCGCAAACTAGTTTTTCATTTACTCCGAACTGACGTGCAGCAACACAGCTAGTATTTTCTTTTGCAAATTTAATCACTTTGCACTTAAAACTCGCATCATATTTCATTCTTTTAAAAGGAGCCATTGCATTTTAGTTCACTATTGGTCAACTGGTCAATACAAAATAAAATTTCTTTTGTCAACTAGGTATTTTATATCTTTTGCTAAAACAAAGAATGGAAGGACTAAAAAGGAAGTTATGATTATAGTGGTTGATGCCTGTATAAACATTTTACTTAAAAACTGTGATAATTTTTATTTTTAAAGAAATTTTTCAAGTCGACTTATACGATGAGTATACTATAAAAACTCAAATAAACTCAAAAAATTCCAATATCGACTTATATGCCAGGTCGACTTGTATGCTGGAATAAACGGTATATAGGTTTGCAAGGATATATATATATATATATATATATTATTTTTCTCAATATATATATATATATTTTTTTTTTTCTCAATATAATTTGACAACTCATCACTCCACCTTCTTTTAGGACATCCTTGACATCATTTCCCTTCTTTTTCCCTCATTTCCCTTTTCCATCGCTCGTCTTCTCTTCTGGATAGATGTCCACTCCATTTCCATTTTAGGTGAGAATGATGTCAGTGATACGACTCTGGTTTCTTATCCAGGTGTTTTGCTTCTTATCTTTTAATGTGATGCTTAGCATCTGCCTCTCCATTTTTCTTTGAGTTATTGCTAGTTTATTTGTCAGTGCTTTTGTTAGAGACCAAGTTTCACAACCATATGTGATGACTGGAAGTAAACATTGGTTAAATGTCTTCCTTTTTAAACAGAGTGAAACATCATTGTTTTGAAAAATGCTTTTCAATTTTCTGAATGCAATCCAGGCAAGTTGAACTCTTCTATTTATTTCCTTTTGGAGTCCACAGTTTAGATCAATGAGATGACCTAAATATGTATATGAAGAGACTCTTTCCAAGAAATTGTTTTCTATTATTGTTTTTGGGTGTTACAAAATGATTAAACATGATTTTAGTTTTTGCTCTGTTTATTTTTAGACCAACTTTTCTGTGCTTTCACGATATCTATCTTTATATTAAGGTCTTCTGGAGTGTTTGCAAAAATTATGATCTCATCTGGATATCTTAGGTGTGTTAAGTTTCTGTTATTAATTTTTATACCAAGGTTTGTCTAGTTTATATTATTAAATATTTCTTGAAGGACTGCTGTAAAGATTTTGGGTGACAGAGAGTCTCCTTGTCTGTGTATACATACAGTCTCTCTATCTTTCTCTCTCTCTGATGAGGTCTTCCCTCCTCCCTTTATTGCAGATCTATTCATAGAAAACTTTGGAAAAAAAATTGCATTCTTTAGCCAACCTAAAACCTGCCATTTGGTGGAGATATGTCAATGATATTTTTATTATCTGGAGACATGATATTTAAGATTTAAATAACTTTCTAAATCTTTCATCCAAAAACTCATTTCACATTAGAATCGTGGAATGAAGACAAACTATGCTTTCTTGATGTCCTAATCTCAAAAACACCAGGAGACAGAATTTCATTAGCTATTTACTGAAAGCCTACTCACACCAGATGCTTTCTTCACGTCTCATCTCTTCACAGTCCATCACAAAAAAAGTAGACAAAATTCACGCAATAAAATAAAAAAAATAAGTAGCGTCCAGTTTAAAAGATGAAGAACACAAAAAAAGACCTTTACTTTCTGCTCAATTAGTTTGTCCTTCAACTATTCATTCAAGAAGCACTGTCAGACAGACAAATACTATTTTCATTTCTCCACTACAGAAAATCCTGATATTCATGATAGAGATTGTTTCCATTGCATACATTACAAATCTCTTTATCAAAAATTTACCCCACTTAAAAGTCATAATATCAAAACTGCTTCTAGACCCATTCAAATCATATCTAACCTCCTTTGATCTGCAAAAAAGAATAACTCTGTCTATAAACATTCCAATGTTTACAGAATTACTTCTCTTTGGACTACCTCACATAGGTAAAATTTCAGAAACGATCATATCAGTGATATGCCATATAGAAGAGAAGAAAAATCAGGATTTGCTTATCATTCTTCAAACAAATCTCCTCATCAATTGGGATAAAACCATGATGTCCTATGTTGAAGAAACTTCCTTTCACATTGTATGAAGGAATTTGCCACCATCATTCACTTATGTGGTTCTCTCAACCAAAAGCAATGACTTGTTTTAAGTGATGTATGAAGTCATTATTAGATCTCTCTCTCTCTCTCTCACAAATCTAATCACCCGCAAACAATCCCACCAGACAGGTATCATTTACACTTTGTACCATTTCTTCTAAACCTTTTAGCTGTTAAACTTATAAACTATCTTCACACCAATTTTCTAACTCTACACTTTTTTCTTTAAATTTTCTTGAAAATTACATCTTTTTAGCATTACAGTCATTAGATGGAATAAAACTTCAAATCTTTTCCAGTTGAGTGAAAAATGCATAAAAAAATTTATATTTTTTACTAAAAATCAATTTAAAAAATGCTATACAAAATGATACTTTCTTTTGACACTTTTATCTATGTGTTTCTTACCTTCATCACTAGAATGTACAATATATACAATAAATTTCTTCGGAGGCACAAAACAGCTTCCTTCTGTCTGTACTATTTTTTGAGGTTGTGGCCATAATAAATGAAGCTTAGCATCCGTTACTAAAGATGGGGGTGAAGTCATAAGTGGAACTAAAGGAGGTAGTTCTGTACCCTAATAAAATAAATTAAAACCTATTGTGTTACAATTCAAAAACAGTATATGTGTGACAAAGAAGACAAACAGATGAGATTCTACTAAATAATAAATAAAAGATAAATATTCAGGCAATACAGATCAGGGAAAGGAAGGAGTAGCTTTAGCATTCAACACTAAAGAAAAAGAAAACTTCTTCCCTGGCAGGGCATTTTCAAGTAGTTATATGGGCACATTTCAAAATGGGGAAAGTGGACAATGAACCTTATTTGCTCCTATGATTTTGCAGAGTTCTACTAAGAAAGAAGTGGAGATGTTTTTGAATAATTAGAGAAAGCATATGATATAAAGAAAAAGTTGGTCCTTGTTGGAGACTAGGAAATGAATACCAGACATACAGCAATGCTTTAAAAAAAATCTGGAGGAAAAGGAAAACTAATAATAACAATAAGTTTCTGCTACACTTCTGTTTGAGACAAGTACTAAATATCACTAACATGCTCCAACATAAAGATGTGCACAAATTCACATAGAATGGTTCAGGACACAAGAATGTCATTCATGGGATTAGAAATAGTAAGTGATTAATATTTCTAATCCGGTGAATTAGAGTCAGATTTGATCCAGATTTCATCCAGCTCAAAACTAAATAAACATTTAGTTTTGAGCCAGATGAAACCAAATATCATAATGGAAAGAAAAGTTTGTAAGAAAGTTTTAAAAAGAATCAAAATCGAGCAGTTTTCAATGGTGAACTGCAGACTCAAATAAACAAAATTATTCAATAATAAATGAAAGAGTTTGAAGATGCGAATCAAACCTTGGAGACTAAGTGGCAAGCAAGAAAACTGACTGATTCGGCCAAGAAAGCATGTGGTGAATATTGCTTTTTCTATCTAGACAAAGACAGAAAAATCAGTACTCAGGATGTTAAAGAGGCAGTCATGGAAAAGAAGATAGCTAATCGAAAGTTCTTATAAATTAAATCAGCAGAAACCTTTTAAAAATGCAAAGAAAAATGTATGAGCTATGTAAAAGCAGTTAACAAAAAGTCATGGAAAGACTGGTAAAAATATAGAAGATAAATATCATGAAGTTGGCAAAATGTTCTGGAAGCTGTTAAGAAAAATAAGGTTAGGAAAAGACATCAAAGATAATAAAGAAAATATCAAAACTCAAGATATTCTGGATTTCTGGAGGAAATATACTGAAAGCTTGTTAAATTAAATGAGTAGTGATAGCACACTGGTATTCACACACCTTAAATGTGGAAAAGCAACTGGAGTAGATTATATTCAAACAATGCTCATACATGGAGGTATAAAAGTTTTACACAGTGGATGCACTGCATAATTCATAAGACATGGTTTGCAGGTATAATTCCAGATGACTGGAGCAGAGCACTCATAATACCTATCTATAAAAAGATAATACAGAGGAATTTTGCTTAAATGTTTAACATAACATAAACATAAACATAACATAAACATAACATGAGAATAAGAGATAAATGCAAGGCGAATCAGAGTAGGAGAGAGAGAGAATTTAGGGAGTATGAGTGAGAGGTATGGGGGTGCTAGAAGAGGAGAGAATGGAAACAGTAGAAGAGAGGGAATGAGAGAGAGGTATGGGAATGCTAGCAGACGAGAGGATGGAAACAGTAGGAGAGACGGAATGAGAGAGAGATATGGAAGTGCTAGAAGAGGAGAGAATGGAAATGGTAGGAGAGATGGAATGAGAGAGAGGTATGGGAATGCTAGAAGACGAGAGGATGGAAACAGTAGTAGGAGAGACAGAATGAGAGAGGGATATGGAAGTGCTAGAAGAGGAGAGAATGGAAATGGTAGGAGAGATGGAATGAGAGAGAGGTATGGGAATGCTAGAAGACGAGAGGATGGAAACAGTAGTAGGAGAGACAGAATGAGAGAGGGATATGGAAGTGCTAGAAGTGGAGAAAATGGAAACAGTAGGAGAGAGAGATGTATGGGAGTGCTAGAAGAGGAGAGAATGGAAACAGTAGAAGAGAGAGGTATGGGAATGAAAGAAGAGGAGAGAATGGAAACAATAGGAGCGAGGGAATGGTAAGAGGTATAATGTATGGCGACTCAATGATCCGTGGTGTTCAAGATAGGATGCGTGAGGAGTGTTTGCCAGGAGGAACAATAGAAAGGGTGGCTATGGCAATTAAGAGAGGTGAAAGGGTGGATGAGATGATTGTGATGGTAGGAACGAATGACTTGAGTGGTAATGTAAGTCGGGCAGCGAGAGATATGAGATTTTTGCTTGAGACTGTACGGAAGAAGACAGAGAGAGGAAAAATAGTGTGCGTGTTGCCTAGGTATGATAATGATGAGCTGAGCAGAAGAGCGGTGATATTGAATGGCATAATAGCGAGAATGTGTGACAAGAGAGGACTGGTATATGTGGATGCTTGGAGTGCGTTTGAGGAAAGAGAGGAATTGTATGCGAGAGACCATTTACATTTGAATGAGGAAGGACGTAGGCATCTGGAGAGATTGCTGTTCTGAACGAGTCAGTGTGTCCCAGGGAGGATGATAGTAGGGGTAGCCTCTTGTGGGAATGGATACTTGGGAGAAGGGAGACAATGTCAGGTAACACTGAGCCCAGTGGAGTCTAGAAGGGATAATGCTGGGTATAGAAACAATGGCATTTATATGCTTTATACTAATGCCAGGAGTATCCGGAATAAGGGAGAGGAATTGGTGGCGCAGATAGCATCAGCCTGGACAAAAATTATTGCGATCACTGAGACGTGGTTGACAGAAGGGGATATAACAACAGGAATAGAAGTCGCTGGGTATAGCATTTTTCGTCAGGATAGGAGGGGAAAGCGTGGTGGTGGGGTACTGCTTATGATAAGTGATGATCTATGTCCTCTAAGAGTGGAGAATTTGGAAGGAAGTGAGACAAATGATTTTGAGAGCGTATGGTGTGAGGTAGAGGGTTACAGGCAAATTCATCGAAAAACAGTTAATCGAAAGACAATTCATTGAAAATGCAATTCGCCGAATAAACAATTCACCGAACAATAATTTAACGAATGGCAATTCGTCGAAAAGGCAATTCATCGAATGACCAATTCCTCGAACGACAATTCGTCGAAAATGCAATTCATCGAAAAAACAATTCACCGAAAATTTTTCGATGAATTCTTTCATAATTCACCGAAAATTTTTCGATGAATTCTTTCATAATTCATCGAAAAGTCATTTTTCTTGCAAACTATTGTTTAGAAAATGTTCAGTAACAATGCGGAACGTTACTCATGATACAGACAACATATGGAAGCGGTCATTGAAACGTAATAATTATTTTCTTGCATTTTAGAGCATTTAATGTAAGTATACATCCTGCTTCATTGTACAGTTAGCGATTTATCTGTAGGGAAGACAGGAGTACCACATGCACTTATCTCCCGAATAACCTCGAAAACATGTAATTGCAGTTAATAAGGGGAGGAATAGGCTAAGAAATTCGTTCTACCAAATTTTGTCACAATAAGTCTAGTCGATTGAAATTAAAAATTTCATTAAGTTCATCCAGCCAGAGCGAAATTGCTAATATCATTTAGGAACTTCTTTACGGAAATGTCATGATAAAAGTGATCCATTACGAACTAAAACTGAACTGTGCATTCCGCTTCTTGTACTGAAAACTTCTGCTAAGTCAGCGAGTTATTGTAATACATAATTTCGACATTTTTCTTTGTCGCCCCGAATATAGCTGAACTGAAAACTGGAAGGGTTCGAATTGGCACTCCTGTCGTTGAGGAATCCAAATAAAATTTTTTCATTAATAAATGTAATAAATAAATAAATTTACTGAACGTAAGTTAGTAGGCCTAATACTGAGATGACTAGGGTTTCCCTCCTGGAAATAGACAAATCGGACAAGAAAGACAGTAAGAATCCATATTGTTCTGTAATTATTCCTTAGTAAAGCAGCATTTCTATACCAACAATCATTATATTGAGGAGGATGAGGGAAAATAGTATTAATCATTAATATTACTACTACTAATAATAATAATAAATTGATTCTTTGATGTAAATATTTTTCACAATATAATAATAAAATATACAGGAATTCAGAGTAAAAATATTGGAAAACTTGAAAAAATTCATTCCTGAAGATTTTTCAATCATGTTTCACTTATTTACTCCTGTTTCTGTTATTCCTCAATGACAGGAGTGCCACATGCACTTATCTCCCGAATAACCTCGAAAGCAAGTAATTGCAGTTAATAAGGGAAGGAATAGGCTAAGAATACTAATGAGTATATGTGTGGGTATATTTCTGGGTTTTGAGGAGGTGATCGGTGCAGTTTGTTAAAAAAATAAAATAAAATGTTAAAATATTCTCTAGGAAAGGAAAATAATAAAATAAGGAATGATGAATAAAGAGTCTTAAAAAACAAACCTGTAAACCTTTTAGAAGCATACTCATCTAGTGTTATATTTAGATGAGCAGCGGTTGGAAGTCTTATTCGACTTTTGAAGGATGCCAATGGTCAGCAGATCACAGTTAGAAAAGACAGTGCTAAAGGAAATTGGAATTGGGTTGAGCTGTTTTGAATTAAGGAAGACGCAACTGGCCTTAAATCCCTGCGTGTTTTTCCAATTCAGTTCGCTTGTTTTTCGGCAAGAAAAAAACAAAGAAAAAATTTCAGAGAGAAAAAACCTTCCATCCTCATATGAGACAGGCTAACTCACCTTCAGGTTAAACGCCCTGATAAAGGCGCTTGACATCCTTGATAAACGTAGGATGCTGAAGTCCTTTTCAGCAATTTCATTAAATGAGCTGTAGAATTTTTCTCTTCTCGGTTTCTGCAGTTTTGGAGAAAATAAGTTTAGGATGGAGAACTGTTTTTTATACATTCACGCCAAGTTTTTTTGTAGTCTTCCATTTTCCAGAGATGAGATGTTTCTGAAAATTGATTTTTCTGTTTTGGAATTTTCGAGTTGGTTCGAAAAAATGGCTCAACAATGCGATCATGCATGATCGCATTGTTGAGCCATTTTTACCATGAGGAGACGATTACGAGAGTGGCATACCTAAATATGCTAGAGAAATTTGTGTTTCCCCAGATTGAGAATGTGTAGGGCCTCATTTTCCGACATGATGGAGCAGCTTCACATTATGGTGACTGCACGTATTCCACTACTTGTGGCCACCGCGCAGTCCCGATTTGATTCCTCTGGATTTCTTCTTTTGCGTATATTTATATTTGTGCATAAATAATTAAGTAAAAGAGTTATTTTCCCAAATGATTACTTTTTCCAATTTTTACATATGGCTATGTTAGTGTCCGAACAATTCATCGCGAGGAAAAATCAGAAAAATTCATCTCGCGAACTATTGATTGCAGAAAAAATTCGCTGAAAATGTTATTCGCTAGAAAATTGAAATGATATTGCATTGATACCGATATATGAAAAGTAAATGCAGTGAAGATAAATTTCGTAAAGGCGCAAACTTTTACTAACGCATAAACTGAACAAACTTATTTGGCATCGCAATACATAAATGTCTTTTTACTGTATTCAGTGTTAAACAAAGCCACCTGTTTTCTGGCCTGTGCATTATAGCATCTGTTGAAGTGAGAGTTTCTTTAATGGTACATGGACATTTTCATTGCAGTCTTCAGACAAAAACAGAAGTAGTAAAAACGAATCAATTCCTGAGTAAAAATGAATACTTCTGTGTGTTATAAGAAGTTGATTTACAACAAAATATTAGCATTTTGAGATATCTTCTATTATTGATAAGACATAAGAGTTGCTGACAGTAAAAAAAAAAAACCCTAATGTATTGAGATTAACAAATTGTTCAATGCTAGCAATGTTGAGTTCTTTCCTCATATCGTTGTTTTTAATATGATATTGCCATTGATGACCTCTATTCACGCTTCTAATCTTTCTCTCTAATATCTGCGGTCTCTAGACTTTGATAGTGTTTTTTTTTTTCTAAACCAGCTTTCAGATCCATAATTTTTTAAAACTGGTTCAAACACTGTCTTGTATACAGCTAGTTTTAGTGTTTTGAATAATTTCTCTAATTCCATGAAACTTTGTTCTTTTTCCTTCCTACCATACCAGTTTTGCTAATTCTGTTGTCTATTTCCATATTTAAAATTTTAAATTTGCCAACTTTACTAAAAATTGTGCCTAAATAGCTGAAACATTATGCTTCTTCTGCAAGTTCTCCATTCAGGATGCAGTTCACATTTCGTCTTTTTATTGTTGATTTTCATACCAAATTTAATACAGCATTTATTCAGTTTATTTAGGGAAGCAGACTTATACTGGATTTATATAAGAGTATATATATATATATATATATATATATATTTCTTGTAGGATGCACATTACGATAATATCCAGTGCGTAACCACCGTAGATATGTTGAAAATATAATATGAAGGATATCATATACAGAATGATTCAAAATGTATGCTTATTTTGAAGAATTTCTAATGCTTATGCCTCTCTCCCCTCCTTATTCTCTCCTGCAATTCAATTACATAACCACTCTAAATTTCTACAGGTTTGAAAAAGTTTCCAGATAGTATTCAAAATCTATTACTTCATTTTACCATTTTGACAAAAGAAATAAGAGAATAATATTGTTGTACCGTGAAGATTCTAATTCTGTAATCTTTCTTTGCCATCTAAAATCAGCTGTTCTACTGTCTGCTGAAATTATTTGAAATTTTAGAAACACTATGCTATATTTTCAACGTGTGTAAAACTGCTTATATGCATACCACACAAAAGAAAGTTCAGATTTTTGTTTCTTTTTCTTAAAATAATCTAAATATTTTTACTTCTATTTCTGATGCTGGTTGCTATTTCTGAAGTAACCTATGTCTTAGAAATACTACGTCTTAGAAATATTTGATAGTAATCCTCTTAGCTGGAGGAAAAGGGTAAAGGCTTAAATTACTCTGGGTGCTATTGAGAAAGAAAAGAGAGGACACTTAGCTAGAAGGGACACTAAAGTGCCTCAAGCTGTAGTGTGAATTAGATCAAGAATGTCGTGTTTTGTTTTCAATTGTTGATTAGTAGACACCCTAACATAGAAATAAATATAGACATTTCTTTCACTGGCTGATACAGTATTTATGCTAAAATAAGTTCTTAATTTGTAATGATAAGTTTCATTTTTATTATAGAAAAATTATAAATTATTGCTTTCAATTATCTTGAAAAAGAAGATTTGAATTGTTTTTGAAAGAAAAGGCACATATGCATAATCTTATTTTTTGGTGGGGCCGGGGGGTTATAGACTTATTCAATCTGCAGATATTTCAGAGAATTTATTTTATAAATCGTTCGCAAGACAACTGTTACAAACGTAAATCACTTGGGGAAACATGTCCATTCATTTTAGTGTAAATAGTAGCAAATGTTTAGCTACTTCAACAATGCCATGTATTTAGCTAAACTGAAAGAAAAAAATTATTTATACAAGAGTAATAACATCTGCTGATGTTCTAACATCAGCAGACATAAATCTGCTGATGCTAGAACTCTTACATAAATAATTTTTTTCTGACATATCTCTATTAGTTATAATGTAATCAATCTACAGATTTTTGCCCTCTTGTATTCTACCATCTTATGGGCAGTGATTTCTTCTTTGTACTACAAGAAAAAAAATCAGATAACACAAGAAAAATATGTAATATTTTCTTTTTCATTGGGTGAATTTACAATATCCTTTCTTTGTGTTTTGGAAGGAAAGTGTAAATGATTATTTTCTTACTATTTTTACCATTATAACATCTGATACAATTAGTATATCTGAACTAGCAGAAAATATATACATATCAATTTAAATCATAACCGTTAATTTTATTTTGTAATGACCAATTATACAGGAAAACCAAGAAGATTACAATATAAAGAAAATAAAGAAAAAAAATTAGTGATATGATTAAAGAATTTCATTTTATTCTTTATAAAACAGAGTTGCTCAAGCAGGTCCTTCAGGAAATCTGTGAAGTATTCTTCGAAACATGATTTTGAACAAAAATATAACATAATCTTGAACCTCCGCAGCCTGTTTTTTTCAAAAATAATTCAAATATTTCAAATAATTATCGTGAATTAATTTTTTTCGAGAACAAAGAAAATGTTTTGTGGAGTAAGCGATTAGAAAAAATTAGCAAAAAAATAAAAATAAATAAAAATTAAATTAGTGTTCCAAGGTAAGGCGATATTTAAATGAAGAAACTATGCAAGAACCTTTATTTTGTCCAGGCATTAAAATTGCTTTGTACAATAAAAAGAGAAAATAAAAATACTTTTTATATTTTTAGTTTATCCAATATAACTAGGATTCAGTTATTACCCAGCATAGAACAAGGAACTGCATTCCTTGTTATAGACAACTGAGATGCAGCTATGAGCGTGAGATAATCCGATTAACTGGTCTCTTCAGCGGGAGGGTTTATCACACCTTCTAATGGACATGCTGGCCGAATTGCACTTCTTATAACTTCAACAGATAGCATTCATCGTATCCAGATTTATCTGGACGTCTATAGACGTCCTGCCCGGTTGAGGGGTTTAAACGAGGAGGAACTGGTACAATTAATAGATGACGTCGAACCAAATGGCAGGGAAAGTTCTGCCAAAGATTATGATTGTAATGGGTCCGTTAAAGAATTCAGTTTAAAGAAATTAGCAATAGGATTAGACTTGGCAAGAAAGTTATTTTATGGATAATGATCTCTCAATGGAAGTTTCCAGAAAATTTACGAGACAATTGGATATTTGTTTAGTTCCATATTATGAACTTAATAAAAAATTGTAGCATAGTGGTAAGCAAGGTCTTATTACTGACTTCTTGAATTCATAACTAAACCAACCGAAGTATGTAAATAAAGAACATCTATGAAGTATACATCATCATCAAATTCCTGCCATGTACCCTCAAGGGGTGTACAGGATATGACAGTACTACATGAAAAAATTACATCATTACTAACTTCCTATCTACAATTTTCCTCCAAATCAGTCTGTTACTTGTCAAGACTCCAACATTATCAGATCTTATATTTCTATCATCTAAGGTACTTTGTACCGTATCAATCCACCTATAATGAAGTATACATTCAATTTATAATTTTTTACTATGTATTTGTTGCATAGTTTATGTTTTCTTAACTTACATGAATTACCTGAATATGTCATTCTTTATATAATCTTAAAAAAAAGAAAAAAACGATTTGGGAACCTAAACCTACTTTTTCTATGTGATTTGAGTCTCGTATAACGCAATTTATATAACGCGGTATTTTTGTGGAACCTAACATCCGCGTTATACGAGAGTTACCTGTACTTCAATTTGTATCTTACCTTCCAAGTCAGCAGACTTCATTCCTGCCCAATGTGGAAGTGTTTAAACTATTTTAGAATATGCAAAAAAAAAAAAAAAAAAAAATTGACCTCTACTGTAAACCGAAATTGTTCTATTTTTTTTTTTTCATTTTTATGTAATTTACATAACTGTTTACTATTAATTTACAAGTATACATACACATATCATTTGTAGAGAATTAGCCAAGAACTAAAATTAGACAAGATTTTTGCATGTGCATCTTAAATATTTTTTATGTTATTTAAATATTTTAGTTATCATCTTTATGCTAAGACCAATATTGTAGATAAAAAATTCCTATTACCAACAAATTTATCATTTTTGTCAACAAATTTATTTACCAAGTATTGAAACTAATTGATTTTCAGTAATAATAATAATCGTATGATGATACACGGCCGTGAGCCCCCTTTATGGGGAGGTACGGTACCATCTCATTTCCCCCAAAATTTTTTCCGGGCTCCGGAACAGTTGACGAATCAGACCTATGGCTGGGTCAGTATTCCTGACTGTAATCCGTGTATGTTCACTGGACCGGTTTGCCTGCTTGCGGGATAAAAAACTCCACATAAACTGGTGTAAAAAACCCTGCTGTTCACGCCCAAGACTGGCTGACTTGGCTATGGCAGATCCTTAAACTCCTAACGTCATTGACGGGAATCGAACCTAGGACACTCCTTCCCCAGGAGTAGGGTTGCGAAGTGCATAGCCACTAGGCTAATCGCGTGGACTGACTTTCAGTGATATCATATTACACTGTAAATGGATCATATAGTTTATATGTATGTTATCTGATTTTGCTGAACTTTTTTTTTTGCAAATAACTTTTCCATTTTCATTCAGTTTACGTGACTTATTTACACTTAGGCTGGTAGTGATGCATTTTCTCTTGCTTTTATAATATGTATAATGTAATAAACTTGCCCTACTTTTATATTTCCGTTATATTCCATATGTAATTGCAATTACCAGCAACTTTCGTATACTGATAATAAATTAATCATATGAGAATTAGTAAGGAAATACAATTATTCAGTGACATATATTATATATATATATATATATATATCATCATCAAATTCCTGCCATTTACCTACAAGGGGTGTACAGGATATGATAGTACTACATGAAAAAATTATATCATTACTAACTTCCTATCTGCAATTTTCCTCCAAATCAGTCTGTTACTTGACACGACTCCAACATTATCAGATCTCATATTTCTATCGTCTAAGGCACTTCGTACCGTATCAATCCACCTATATCTTGGTCTTCGTCTGGGTCATTTTGCTGGGTCTCTAATCTTTCCTCGCTAATCATTCTGTTTAGTGACCATACCACCTGAGATTAGCTCTGCTAACGCATTCCTGGATGCTGACAATATCAAGTTCTTTCCTAATATCCTCGTTTTTTAATATGATATTGCCATTGATGCCATCTGTTCACGCCTATAATCTTTCTCAGGACTCTCATATCTGCGGTCTCTAGTCTTTGGTCAAGTGTTTTACTTCTGACCCAGCTCTCAGATCCATAAGTTAAAACTGGTTTGAACACTGTCTTGTATACAGCTAATTTAATGTTGCGACTAATTTCTCTCTTATTCCATATAAATTTATTCGATTGACTTCCCACCATAACAGCTTTGCTGATTCTGTTGTCTATTTCTATATTTAATTCACCATCTTCAGTAAAAATCGTGCCTAAGTAGCTGAAATGTTTTACTTGTTCCACAGGTTCTCCATTCACAACACAGTTGACATTTTCAATGATTCTGCCTATTTTCATTGTCTTTGTCTTTTTATTGTTGACCTTCATACCATACCTATTACAACAACTATTCAATTTAGTCAGAGAATCTTGCAGACTTGTAGCGGATTTATTTAGAAAACATCATCTGTATAAAGCAAAGAGCTGACATTAACATCTCCAATTTTGATATCATGTTTAATACCACTTTCCTTCATAATGTGATCGATATAAATAATGAATAACAGAGGGGATAATGTACATCCTTGTCTCACACCAGATTTAACATTAAACCATCTTCCTGTACTTCCTTCAATTCTAACTGCTGACTTACAACTCAAATAAAGACCAAGTATTGCTTGATATAATGCCCCATTGACACTATATCTGTAGCGTATTGAATAGCTTCTCTCTTGGCACCTTGTCATATGCCTTTTCCAAATCGACAAAACTTAAATACAGATCTCTGTTATATTCCCATGCTTTCTTGATTATTTGTCATAAAGTGAAGATCTGATTCTGCAGCCTCTATTTGGCCTGAATCCAGCTTGTTCTTCAACAAGCTTTTCTTCCACAATTCTTCTCAACTGTTTCTCAAGTATACTTGCATAGATCTTGCCAGGAACACTCAGTAGGGAAATACCTCTGTAATTCTCACATGCAGTTTTATTTCCCTTTTTATATATGGGTACTATGAGAGCTCTACTCCAATCATCGGGAATTCGTCCCTCTGTCCAGGCCTTCTGAACTATGCAGTGCAGCCACTGTAAGACTCCTATACCACCATACTTTAGCATTTCTGGTCGAATATCATCTACTCCTGATGCCTTTCCACATTTCAAGCCTTTGATGGCTTTTTCTACTTCAAGTATGGATATGTATTCCTGACTGCATGCCTGGTCAGTGTTTTTACCACTATGCTGTCATCACTGCTTGTTTCATTTAGAAGTTTTTCAAAGGGAAATTGTGAAAGAATATTTGTTATCAGCAATGGTAAGTTGTATACCACGAGTGAAGAAGGACGCAATTTGGAGTAAAGTGATTGACAAACAATATCAAACAGGAATTGCATGCGAAAAAGAGGCTATGGAAGAGATATAAGGAGACAGGTGAAGAGATGCATGAGGAATATAAGACACCGGCCAGAAGAGTGACTAGTGTGGTAAGGAAAGAGAAACTGGAATATGAGAGGAGATTGGCCCTAAGATCCAAAGAAAATCCTAGGGAATTTTTTAGCTATGTGGCCAGTAGGAGGAGAAATGACTGTGGAAGAATGATATTGTGGGATAAAAATGGGAATAGAGTGACTGATGCAGAGGACATAGTGGAATTGTTCAATGAACACTTTATTGGAGTATTTCATCCTAGAGGAGTCAGTTTTAATGCTAGAGGGATAGGACTGGTTCGAGGTCTGGAGGTACAGGAGGAGAGTGTGTTTCAGATACTGAGTACTCTGGATGTCAGTAAAGCTGTGGGACTGGATGGTATTTCACCACGAGTTTTGAGAGAATGTGCTAGGGAATTGACAGTGCCTTTAACGTGGCTTTTCAATGAAAGTCTGGCTTTGGCAAAGGTGCCCAGGGAATGGAAGGAAGGTAAGATAGTGCCATTGCATAAGGGTGGTAACAGACTGGAAGTGTCTAATTATAGGCCAGTCTGTGTGTCATCAGTAGTTGTTAAGATCTTGGAGAAAGTAGTGAGGGACCGTATACAGCATTGGGCAGATGAGGGTAATGTTATCTGTGAGAATCAACATGGATTTGTGAAAGGACGCTCTTGTTTTAGCAATATGCTAGCCTTTTATAATAAAGTTACAAGAACATTAGATGAGGGAAAGGCATATACTGCAATTTTCTTAGACTTGGCGAAGGCATTTGACAGGGTGCTACATGATAAGCTGATATTTAAGTTGCAACACATGGGTCTGGATGTCAGATTGGTCAACTGGATTCAGGATTGGCTCTCTGATAGGTATCAGAGAGTTGTGTATGGTGGAGCAGTTTCCAGGAGGCAGAGGGTTACAAGTGGGGTCCCACAGGGCTCAGTACTAGGACCTATATTGTTTAACCTTTATATCAATGACATAGCCAGTGGATTGCAGGGGGATATTCAGTTGTTTGCGGATGATGCGAAGCTGGGAAGGATTATTAGTAATAGTGCAGATGTGGTAGCTCTGCAAGATGATTTAAATAAGCTAGATAGATGGGCAAATGAATGGGGGTGTCAGTTTAATGCAGCAAAATGTAAGGTCTTGAGGTTTGGGAAACATCGATGGGATGCTGCATACTCTATGGGAGGAGTTATACTGGAGGAAGTAGGGGAGACAAGAGATCTGGGATTGATGATTGATAGAAACCTGAAGTTTAGGGGACATATTGCAAAGGTGGTGAAGGTAACACAGAGGATTGCTGCTATTATGAGGACACTGACCTGCAGAGATAAGAGGGTTATCATTCCGTTGTATAAGTCTCTGATCAGACCACACTTGGACTATTGTTCTCAGATTTGGTCCCCAGGATTTGAAGGGGATAAATTAACTGTGGAAAGGATACAATGACGGATGACAAAGATGGTTTCAGGACTGTACAAGGATAGTTATGAGGATCGGCTTAGAGAATGTGGACTGCAGAGTTTGGTGGATAGAAGAAGAAGGAGAGGTGATATGACTGAGACTTTTAAACTGTTGAGAGGTGGTTACAGGGTTGACACCAGGGAGTTCTTTAGCTTGGTTGAACAGCGGGAAGGAGTGATGACAAGAGGCTATCCCTGGAAGTTACGAAAGGAAACTGTGAGCAAGAGGATAAGGAGTGGTTTCTTTGTGTGGAGGGTGGTTGAGCCGTGGAATGCATTGCCTAATGGAGTGGTGGGAGCGAGAACGGTCAGTGAGTTTAAAGAGTGGTATGACAGACTTTGTGTTTCTCAGGGGGGGGACCTCCCCTCGATGAGTCTTGACAGACTTTATGTCTTAGGAAGGACCTCCCTCAATGAGTATTTTGACTCCTTGGAGGCCTGAATAATAATAATAATAATAATAATATAATATAATATCCTTTTAACAGTATTCATCATATAAATACTGAAATGCTAGTACTGATTTCAGATCTAAGTGTTCAACTCGACACAAAGAAACTTTATTCAATATTCCAGATGGTCAGAAATTACTCCAAATATATCTAAATTATTAACTTAATTAAATATTTATAGTAATTATAAACAAAATCATTAATAAACATATATACCATCATTGTGCTGTAAATTAACTATGTTCTCCCCAGGACCTTTTGAATTAATGTTGTGAATTGATGTGGCTAAATAATGAGCAAGAATGGAAAAATAATTTAAGAAATTTTTTAATTAATAGTGATGAGAAATTGAACTAGAGAGTCTCGATACTCGTGAGACCAACTCAATTTCTTGCATTGCAAGCCAATCTTGAGAGCTTTGGATATCCACTTTGATGCACACCAATCCGTATGCAGAAGACGACAAAAATTGGGATCTTGAATACAACAGTATCGGTTGCAAAGATCTTTTATGAAAGAGACATAATTTTGATGTTTGAAAGAAATAAATTGTGAAAATTGAGCGAATTCAAATCGAAGGCAAAAATCGATGTTAAAATTCTACATTTATTTTTCTTAATAATGGTTTTTGTCCCGAAGATCATGAGTCAAATATTTAATATTTTATTTTGTAACAGAAAATAGGCCTGCGCATCAAATATAGTTGTGATCTCGGGGAATTCTCGAAACTCTCGAGGACTATGACGTTGGTCTCGAGTGATACCAATTCCCATTCCTAGTAATTAATACTTATAAGTAAAATTGCGACATAAGCGCATTATGTGTCTCGGGTATTATTGTCAGTGCACAATTCAGTGATTTGTTCTGATTAATTTAATAACAATGATATTTTGTATTTATTAAATTACCCCATAATGAGTAAAAAGTCAGAAAACCACATAAGCATAGTGTGAAGACACCAAACCAACAACAGAATCGTCGATTTCTGTAGAGTCTCTTTCAAATGTAAAATGTGTGTCTAAACACCACTTATCGGGTATTAACAGTGAGTGGTTTAAAAAATTCCATTGGTTAGTGGCGAAAGATAATGGAATGATGTGGAACACATCATTCCATTATCTTTCATGTATGAAAGAATGGAATTATATTCCGTGTATCTAATATGGAAAGAGACGACTAACAAACAACAAAGCGACTTGGGTAACTATGTCATGCACAAGACTTCGAAAAGAAAGCTTGGTTGACCATGAACAAAGCAAGTTACACACTGATTCTTGTTCAGATATAATTGAAAAATATACTAGAAGAAACTGGAATAGGGCAAATTGAAAAATCAATTTCAATTTTGAATAACTCGCAGAGAGATGCTTTTCTGGGAGATTTAAAATCTATGTATTGGTTAGCAAAAAATGAGTTACCACATACTACATTATCTGAAAAATTGCTCGAGCTTTGCAAGGCTATGGGCTGTTCCTACTTAGAACATCTTAACGGTGGTAAAAATGCACATTATACCTCAGAAAGAATAATGCAAGAGTTTATTGATATTTTAGCATCAGAAATTAGATCTAAAATACTGAAAAATATACATTCTGCAGATTATTTCAGTGTTTAATGTGATGAAACTACAGACATCTCAGTTTTAAAACAGCTGATTGTGTACATTAAATATGTTTGTCAACTAAGAAAAGAGGTCAGGGTTAGTTTTGTATCAACTTGCAATATCATTGATGGCAAAGCTGAGACTATAACTAACAAAGTAATTGAAACCCTTGATAGTCTAGGCTTAAAAACTTGTAATCTGGTGGGCCTAGGATCTAATAGAGCAGCTGTCATGATCGGAAAGCAAAAAGGAGTTGCAAAACTGCTCAAAGATAAAACAGATTGACTCATGGTCAACTGTCATTGTGTAAACCACCGACTTGCTCTTATTAGTGCCCAAGCAGCTGCTGAAGTGCCTTATTTATTCATGTTTAATGATATCTTAAGGCAATTGTTTTTCGTTTTCCAAAATTACTCAGTCAGGATGGCTGGTTTAACCCAAATCCAAAATATACTGAACAGTCCTCAGATTAAATTTAAAATGGCTAGTGACACTAGATGGCTGTCTCTTGATTCTGCAATATAGTCTCTAAGAGAATGCATGGTGAGTGTTATAGCTATATTGGAAAGAGAGGCCACCAAACGAAATGATATCACAGCTGAAGGTTTAATATATCAGAAAATACAATTTCGTAGCTTCACTAATGATGCTTTCAGATGTATTACCACATTTATCTAACTTGTTGACTTAACTTAAATAGAAATGTTGACTTAACTTAAATAGAAATGTTGACTTAACTGAAATAGAACCAGTCTTAGAAGCCAGAAAACTATCCATCATGGAATTGAA